>NW_016158152.1:96710-150971 GCF_001687245.7 Rhagoletis zephyria
ACCCTGTTTACAACATTAGTTAGGCCGATTATGGAATACGGTTCGGCGGTTTGGAATCCAAGGTATCAAATTTACTCAGACAAGATAGAATCAATTCAAAAACAATTCCTACTTTTTGCTTTAAGAAATTTCCGTTGGGATTCTCAATATAACCTTCCACCTTATACGAGCCGATTAAAACTTATTAATCTTCCNGAAATTTCCGTTGGGATTCTCAATATAACCTTCAACCTTATACGAGCCGATTAAAACTTATATATCTTCCTACACTTTCCAGCCGCAGGCAAATGCTTGCTACAATTTTTATAGTTAAATTACTAACAGGCTCAATTTCAAATCCGCTTCTTCTTCTCGAAGTTAGCCTTAATGTTCCCTCCCGGGGATCAAGACACTTTTCCCCCTATTTCTGAAAGCTTGTAAAACGAATTTTGAATTGCACGACCCACTCTGTTGCTTATGCCAGGATTTTAACTCTCATTCCAGCACGTTTGATATATCAGATCCGCTTTTCAGCATTAAGAAATCGATACTGTCCTCTCTCAATAAATGAATCATTAAAATANAAATACTGGTTCCGTACGTCATACGGACTGCGCCCCTCGTGCGGATGAGCGGGAATGGAGGGTAAAACCCGTTGGGATATTATTATTATTATTATCTACCACAGTGTGGTAGAAGTCCGATCACTGCTCCTAAGCAGAAACAGGAGCTGAAAGCGTGTACAAAGTAATTACGTATTTTGTTGCAGGCAGAAAAAAAGAAGGGCGCAGTCGATCCCTCAGTCCTCGTCTGCTTCGAAATAGACTGACTACTCCCTTTTGGCGAACGATGATGCATGCGAAGAGGCCCGCTCTGCGAGAAGCACCATGACGTACTCACAACGGAAGCTGGGTGAGGAATGATGAGGGTAAAGCAAACGCTTTCGCTTCTCAACCAGTGTTGCCGCGCCGTCGCAAGAAAATGTATCACCGACCAAGCCAAAAATGTATCCAAATGTATCCAATTTTCTTTTTTTACGCATCCATCTCATCATTTGTAAGAAAACCAAACATTTTCGAGAAAAAGACATAATTTAACCCATCCTAGGGACTTGGAATACGTGTATATATATTTTTGTATTTCATAAATTCAAAGATTAGTAATTTCAATTTAGAAATTATATTTTTTATGCATAAGTACTTTGCAAAGGAAGTATAATAAATAGTAATTATTATCTTACATTTGTACCTGTATACTCTAAAAAGTGTGTGTAAAACTAGTACTAAAAAGTAACTATTTTTCAACAGGAATCTATGTAAATATACATACGTACAAGATGTTCATGATTTGATTTTGAACCCGAGATCTTTAAAATATACACATAAATATACACATGAAATGTTTAGAGTTGCAAAAATTTTCAAACTAAAAATACATTTCCTACAAATAATAAACATAAGGGGCTTTCATTTACTCTATTTTAAACATTTTATGTGTTATTTTGCTCTCTGCGACTAATCTGATATGTTAAAGTAAACAGGCAGTGTTTAATTTTATTACACGGTATGCAAATTTGCACACATTAAAAGAGGTTACCTCTGTTATATGCGCAAATAAACCAAAAAATTTTAGAGTGTATTTTAAGTCTTTTCAGCCAAATTCATAAAAAATTCCTTAAATAAATCAAATCTAGTTTTTTAAACAGTATATTTTAAACTACATTGAGATCTTCTTTCTTTTAAAATTAACAAATGAAAATAGGTGGTATGAAAGAGATATATTTACTTTATATATATATTAAGATATATAAAAAAGCATATTTTTTAGCTAACTAAACAATTGCGCCTTACACTGCTTTGGTGAGATCTCTTCATATGTTCGTTGCTTCGTTCACAAAAATTAAAAAAATAATAATAATAATAAAAATAAACAAAAAAAAATTTCACGCTTAAGTAGCGCTTTTTAAAACCTTTAGAAAACGTCATTAATGAAAATCGATTTTTGAACAAAAAAAACTTTATAGAAAATATAAAATTTTTGCCTATTTATAAAAGTGTCCACATTTATACTGATCGGAAAACATAAGTATCCCGCAAAATTTTTTCTAAAAATGTATCCAATTGGATCTATTTAGATCCAAACGGCATCCCTGCTCTCAACTTTTACCCAATGAAGGCTCTCATCCTTCCAATATTTCAATACCAGTAGCCTTGCCACAAATCCGCTTCGGGTTAAAAATAAAGATTTAATTAACACCATTGTTCAAGATATTCAGAAAAATAAAGCGCCTGGTTACGATAGGATTACAGGTGAAATTATAAAGGAACTTCCACAAACCGCCGTACATATTTTTAATAACATGCTTAAGTTGGGGCACTTCCCCGACTTATGGAAACTTTCGGAAATAATTACGGTGCCAAAGCCAGGTAAAGATCCGGTAGTAAGTTCATATCGACCGATTAGCTTGATTTCTGTATTTTCCAAATTTTTTGAAAAACTTCTATTGAAATAAATACAATCTTCAATAACAAGTAACCAAATAATACCACCATATCAGTTTGGTTTGCGTGAAAAACATGGCACTGTAGAACAAGTTCATAGAAATGTTGTATTAGAAAAGCCTTCGAAGGGAAGCAATACTGCACCGGTGTATTTTTGGACATCTCTCAAGCTTTTGACAATGTCTGGCATGATGCCCTTATATACAAACTAAGGGTTTCACTCCCTGCAAATACGCATGCAATTCTGGAACGGTTCCTGCTGGGAAGAAACTTCAGAGTCAGGCAGAATTCTTTTATAACGGAAAGTCACCCAATATATGCAGGTGTCCCTCAAGGCAGTGTTCTAGGACCCATATTATACCTAATATATACTCGTGATTTGCTACTGGATTGCAGAGCTGTAAAAATTTGCAATCAATTACTTTAGCAATCAACGGTTGTGCTACTTATAGGATTACAATCAAAATTTATTGCATTTTTCTGAAAAATGGGGCGTGGCTTTTCCTATACTAACTAAAACTTTCATGTTGTATAGCTCTTGAAATATTTGTGGTAGAGAATTGGAACTTGCTGTCGAGATAAATAAAATTAATTCCATTCTGGGCGGTATTGGAAAAGTGGGCGTGGCACCTCCCATAGGCATGAATTATTTAATCAGCTCTAACTTCGGAACCGTAAGTCACATGATCTTGAAATTTGGTATGCAAACATATCTATGGTAGGTGCTTATCTTAAGGTATATATAAATGAGTTTGTAAAAGGGGCGTGGCAGATAACATAGGCGCGGAATTTTTGGTCAGTCATAACTTCGGAACCATAAGTCACATGAACTTGAAATGTGGTATGCAGACATATCTATGGTAGGTGTTTATAGTAAAGTATATATATAAATGAGACTGTGAAAGGGGCGGAAAATCTAAAAGGCGTGGAATATTTTACTAGTTATAACTTCGGAACCATAAGTCACATCAACATGACATTTAGTATGCAGACATATATATGGTAGATGCTTTTAGTAAGGTGTATATATAAATGAGTCTGTAAAAGGGAACGTGGTTCATCTCATAGGCGTGGAATTTTTATTCAGCCATAACTTCTGAAGTCACATAAACTTGAAATTTGGTATGCAGACATATCTATAGTATATAGGTGCTTATAATAAGGTACGTTTATATAAATGAGTTTGTAAAAGGGGGCGTAGCACTTAACATAGGCTTGGAATTTTTTATCAGCTATATCTTCGGAACCACAGTTCACATGACCCCTTCCTTCTGACGTGGGGTGAAACCCGCGAGTAAAAGCTAGTATAAAATAAGTTTTATATAAGACGCAAATTTTTTGGAAGGTCTGTATTGCCTCTTTCACATCGACACGCTAACAAGCACATCCTTGATTGAATTGAGTACTCCACAATTTTGGTCACTTTCCAGTTGATTTTAAAATAAACTGTTACCCCGCCAGTATGCGTAGAGGTAGAAAGACAATAATATTTCTGAACTGGTTTCTAGGTAGATTCAAGATCGCATTTAGGGTGCATGGGGGCGTCAGAAAAAGGCAGACAATTTTGCGGTCTTTCTATGCATTTTTAACCCCATCCTTCATTTAGTCATCTGAGACCTAAGTTCGTATAACTTAAACATAGGGCCAAAGCAGACCAAGCACACGGGGTTTCTATACATTTCAGCTGCAGCGCCATCTATAGGGTACACTTTCTATCAAAATCATTGCTTATCATAAAATGAATATGTAAGTATTATGAATTTCAACCAGATTGTATGAAAAGTACGGATTTTCCAAATACCTCTAATGCAGCGCTAACCACCGGGTCCACTTTTATCAAAAGAATTTTTCACATAGCTCACATTTAAAATTTGAACGAAATCGGTTAAAAATACGACTTTTATAAATAATATAAATTGCATATAATAGGAGTATTTATGCAAGGTATAACCTCCGAAATCCTGACGGAACTCTATCCAGTGGTTTTTGAGTTTAGTCCGAACAACGAAAACGGCTATCATTTTATGTATATAGTTATACAGATAAGACAGTTTATAATGAAACTCATAAAAATCAAAGTTCCAAACATTGTGCAAAATTGAAAAAAAACTTCAAAATTTTACCTTTTACTAAAAATTAAAAACAAAGTCACAATAGTTTACTGCGATCTAGAAATCTAGGGGGAAATGGTTCCCAATCGAATGATACTTGCCCGTTTACATAAATGTATATAGATGCAACCATTCCAATAAATATGTACCACGTTTCGCCATAAGTACAATATTGATAACATATGTAGGTAGCTGTGCCAAATTTCAGGATGTTAGCATAAGCGGTTCCAGAGAGAAGCGATATTAGGATTTCAGTTTGTATGGAAGGTGCCACGCCCCATTTTCCAATTCCTGTCACTTTTTGCTCTTTTTGAAAGAGAAGCTGTGCCGAATTTCATGATGTTAGCGCCGACGTTTCCAAATATAAGCGATATGAGAAGTAAAGTTTGTATGGGAGCTGCCACGCCCCCTTTTCCAATGTCTATCAGTTTTCGCCATAAGTAGAGTATTTGCAATGCAAATTCATCCGTGCTAAGTTTCAGTTCTCCAGCGTAATTGGTTTTAGAAATATATTGGATTTATACGTTTTAGTCTGTGTAAGAATTTTAGGAATATCCCCAGCGTCACCTACCGAGTAAATTTTTAGTCGGAATATTTATTTTCAAGGTGCTGGCATATGTTCCAAATATGAGCCAAATGGTTGCAGTCGGGTAGTAGTTTAGTGAAATACAATTTACAGAAAACTATATAAAATTGTAAAACCGTAAAGTCTCACATTCCTTCATTTTCTAGCAGCAACAACAAAAAGTTTTGAGTTTTTTTTAGCGAAAAGCTTTCCACATAGAAGTTCCAAAAAAGTGCTATTGGTTATGATTGAATACACTTAAATTGGATGTTTGCATCGCGGGTGAATTTAAAAACTAAACTCGCAGTAGCCTAAATAAAATTAAAATATTTTTTTCTATTATTTACATACATACTTCTACAAGCTGGCATCATACGGTCTGTCAAGTCATATGATTGATATTTTACGTCTTATATATGGAAATACTACGAGTCAGGTGTGGTTCAATGGAAAGCTGTCGAGCTCCTTTTCGGTTAATCAAGGTGTCCGGCAGGTATAATGTTAAACCACAGACTTTCCTACACTAAGCACTTAGACACAAAACTTAACGAGGGGAAATCTGCAATATGCGCTACTTGGTTAAGTTACATAAACAACCCCCGAATTCAAATTTCGAAAAAAATTAAAATCTTTGATGCGGCTTCAAGATCAATTATGTTCTATAATGCACAGGTGTGGGGTGGGGAAAGTCATGAACAGGTGGAAAAACTTTTGCGTTTCTTTATAAAGAAGCTTATATTCTTGCCTGCGAACACGCCAAATTATATGTTGCATTTGGAAACGGGTATAGTCCCCCAGTACTTCCACACACTGCGCGCTCATATGTTATTTATAACACGTTGCCTTAGTTTACCTACAAGTAGACTGCCGCGTGTCCTTGCCGACGAGTCCATACGACAAGAGGTACCTTGGGTCAGAAATTGGAAGCGCTTATCACTCAGCGCAGACTTGGAACCCCTTACGGAGTTTTCTCCTACGTTCCTTAAAGTGTTTACCCCCTTGTTGCTTAGTAAACTTGTCGAAAAAGAGTTCAAACTTTATGTTGAGCGCGCCCAAAGTTCTAGCACACATGACCTTTACCCACATTTAACACCCGTAGGGGTTAAATATTTCAACGACGAGCACTCTTCGTATGCTATTAGCTTAATCTTCCGCGCGAGAGGTGGTTTGCTTAACCTTAATGCGAGATCATTTAAAAACGTAACCTCTGTTATATATCCAGTTTGTAACCTTGGCGATGCGGAAAGTATTTACCACTTTATCGGTGTCTGCCCAGCCTACAACGCGTCTCGTTTGGATAGCTTCGGTGAAAAAGTTTTGGACCTGGCAAGAGTGATAAACATTTTAAATGGCGGTGATTACGAAGCGTTGTACAAATATTTGCAAAACAGCATTAAATATAGGGATTTTATTATTAATGAATTTGCGTAAGTAGTTTATGTTAACTTAATATGTTAGTTCTAGTGTGGCACTCAACAATATTAGTTACTGCCATAATTTTTAATTTATTTTTTAAATTCCATAATATGTGTGTATAATGTTGTAAATGTGTGTATTCGAATTGCTATAAAAAAAAATAAATATACTACTACTACTACTACTTCCACGTCTTAAAAAATAGAGCTCGTAGATCCATCAAAATACTCTCGCTATTTTTTAAGAGCACTTCGAGCCATAGCGTTATTTACATTATCTTCACCATAAACTCATCAAATTTTCGGCTCGCTCCTGAATTTGCAGGTGACGTAATTCTAAAATAGTGTATTTGTGTTGATGGCATCATATTAAGTTTTATCGCTCCGAGTTTTAAAGTGAAGCGAAAAATATTTATCACTCACATTTTTAAAACACAAAAAAACCAAACCAAGGCGAATTCATATAAGGTGGTATCGATTCAACAAATACAACAATTACCTGTATTTTGTTTTTGCTTTGAGCTGGTGATTGTCAAATTTCAGCTATTCTTCTCCGAATGAAAAAGGGCGACAGAAAATGCAAACACTCTCACGTTTTCACTCACTCACTAGCAAAATATAAAATTTGACAATCAAACGCTACACACCGCTGATTAAACAAGACCACCTTATATAAATTCGCCTTGAACCAAACCAAACATCACTCGTGCGAAGCTGCGGGCAAAAGCTAGCAATAACATAAATTAACAAAAATAAATAATTGTCCGATCTAAAAATTTGTATATTAATTCTAAAGTACAATTTTCCGCTGAATCCGAATACGAAAACAGAATTAAAAAAATTATAACAGTTTTTGAAAAATAGGCAAATTTCCGTTATTTTATGGATATAGTTTGCCAATCTCAAACTTCTTTTCACATTAGTAAAGCATGTTGAATTTATATAATAAATGTAGATATATGATTTTCATTTTTATAAAAGTTTGACCTATTATCTATATAATAAAATCAAGAATTTGAATAGAAACTTTTTGTATGTATTTTACTTACATAAGTGCTAATAACTTCTGCATTCATTATTAAATAAAAAAATTCTTTTAAGTGAGGACAATTTTTTGCAGATCTCAGAAAACGGCCATATCTCAAACATTCTTATACTTTTAATAAACGATGGTCGGATGCCACTCTCTGATTTCTTGTCGATTCATACATAAAATTTGCTTCCATTCAAGAAAGCCAAAGAGTTTGATTTTTTTAGTCAATTCAAATATATATATACATATGAAGACACTGAGTGTACAGCGATTTTAAATTAGTTTCGCCCCAAGAAACTAGGACGCTGCAGTTACCTCTTCTTCTCAATTTCGATTAGCTCTGCAGTCAATTTAATGTTTTCTGCCATGGCTGATTTAAAGGTCTCGTTTAACTCACTAATCTTCTGATTTTTTTTTTTTGTTACAGGTTTGGAGACTTCGCTGAGGGATGGAAGCGATGGTGCCGAAAATGTAGTGGGCGAAGCAACTGGAAGTGAGGCTCAGGCATAGCTATACAATAAAACAAAATTATAAAACCCTATTAACTGGTTATAATAAATATAAATAAAATTACCTGTTATACTATCCACATCGATGGCATCAACATTATTTACTTGATCATTTCCTACAATGCGATGTAGGGCTTTTTCGAGTTACAATCATAACCGCAGTGTTGGGCGAATTATTAGAGTATCCAGTTCGGTGTGCATTTATAGCAACGTATTGTCAGTTGGGCAGTTGCAACAGTGTTGCAAATTTTCATCAGTACAGCAGTAATGCCGCTTTTATTACGTGTCTCGAACAGGCCCGTACTCACAATGCTTCGCATTATCTGCGAAATACAATTCACAGCATTACTAAATTGAATACTTATAAACATGATTCAATTAATAAAGGCTTTGTAAGTAGCTTTTTGATGTGAAAGAATTTACAAGGCAAAAAAAAAAACAGTAAAACATCTCCAGTTATACGCGGCCTGACGTATACAATTTTGGTATATACTTGGTCCTGTCAAAAGTTCTGTTACAAATTTAATATAGCGTAACAATTTTAATAAGGGATTTTTAGATTGTGTTGTAATTCGGTTTTATTTATTGAATGTTAATGTTCATGAGAAAACAAAATAATTTTCAAAATGATCGCCTTTCGCCTTAATACAGGGCCTTAAACTGTCCGGCCATTTGGCTATAGTGGCACGTATAGTTTCCGAAGGTATGGATGAAGCTGCTGCAATGAGTGCTTGCTTGAGACTTTCTAAATTTCGTTGGCGAACGTTGCATGCCACACCCTCTAACTCAGACCATAGTTTGTAATCGAGAGGATTTAAATCTGGACTGTCCGAGAGCTAATCTTCGGCAGAAATAAAAGCGGGAATATTAAGTCGTAACCACTCTTGGGTTGTTTTAGGATTATGCGCTGGTGCAGAGTCTTGTTGAAAAACCCAGTGTTCTCCATAACAGAGAGTGTTAAATTATTACCACCACGCCTTCCAAGACATCTTGTTGATACACTTTTGCTCCAGTTTTTACACCCTTTTCGCAAAACAGCAAGGAAGTGACACCTTTATGGGATACTCCACACCAAACTATAACGTATGCTAGATGATGACCTCTCTGAACCCTTGCTACAGTATTTTTCGCTTCTTGAGATGCTTTAGCATAAACTTTATCATTTTGTTTATTCAAAAAAACTTCCTCCATCGTAAAAATACTTTCATCCGTAAAAAGAATATTTTCGTGGCCGTTACTTGCGCGCCACTGCAAAAGCTTCTTGCATCTCTCTAATCTTATTTGTTTTAACCGCGCAGTTAAAAGATGACCAGTGCACCTGCGAAAAGCCCTCATGTGGAGGTCATCACGGATAAGTCGACACATGGATCTGAAAGACATGCCCAGCTTTCTGGCCATGATTTTCTGCTTCCTTAAGAGATTTCGGCGAATTCGCTCGCGCACAGTTTTATGGCTCCACTCTAATTGAGAAGTTTCTAAGAAGCGATCGATGGTGCGACAAACAAACATTCTGGATATACCGAGTTTTTTTAACGATGTGAATATCTGACTCGCGCTATTTCCGCACTTATGCAATGCAATTATCCCGATCCGATTTTCTTTGTCATCCCACTCCACATTTATTAGACGAAATTTCAAACCAAACTAATTTGCATTTATATTGGCATAGAACATTGTCCCAAAATATGGAACAACAGGACCATACATTTTTAAATATCAAAGCCTACTGCTTTGTTACAGAACTTATAGCAGTACTTAAATAGGATGTGATTGAACTCAAATTAATGAGCTTCGTAGAAGAAAAACTCAACTGCTAATTTTCACTGATTTATTTCGACAAACACTTTTTACATTGCGCTAGAAACTTATTAAGCAAAAACTTATTGGAAAGAGCAAGTTATCTTAACATCGAATGATGTTGAGATAACAATTGATAATAACAATTTACGGTATTTGTGTTGTTATGCTAAGGAATGCGTTGATAATAACCCTATATTTATGAATGTATGTAAATATGTACATACATACATATATAACTACGTGAAGCCGTGTGTAACTATATGAGTACCCAATTGCAGTTGCAAAGGCATTTGCATGTACGTACATATGGAAATAAGATAGGGGGAAAACATCGGCCGCTATGTTTCATGTATGCACGTATGCATGTAGAGCAGGCACAGTGGTTCAAAACTGTAACTACTTTGTATAAATATAAACAACTTCATCTGCTTCAACATGCTCCGCCCGTTGAAAAATTCGTTTCAAACATTTTTATTCAATCGGCAAAAGAGCTATCTTGTGCACTGGTCGCCGTAGAGTACCTCGCTTGGTGAGAATATCAACCAGGCGTACACGGCCATCTGCTCCTGGGGACGTGTTTGTGATGCGACCAAGTGCCCATTGTTGGGGTGGCAAATTGTGATCAGGAATCATAACAAGCTGACTAGGAACGAAGTTTTCTTGCGTCTCAAGCCACTTCGACCGCACTTGTAATGCATGAAGGTAAACCCGACGCCACAAGTCCCATAATCGCTGCTTTAAGTAAGTGATACGCTGCCAACTAGTTAGACGCGACTCCTTTATGACGTTGAGTTGTGGCTCCGGCAGTGTTTTCAACGAAGTCCCTATGAGCAAATGTGCTGGAGTAAGCGCCTCACCATCATTTGGGTTGTCAGCCAAAGGCGTAAGAGGTCGCGAGTTCAATATGGCTTCTACCTCAATCACTAATGTCTGAAGTTCTTCGAATGCTAAGTTAGACTGTGAGATGTTCTTTACTAGCAGAGTCTTCATTGATTTTATAGCGGCTTCCCACAATCCCCCAAAGTGAGGAGCACGCGGTGGGATAAAACGAAATTCAAACCCATGAATGCTGCCGAACTGCTCAATGTCAGATACTGATTCCTGGTTGAAGAACTGATGCTTGAATTCATATACACACAAAATTCGTGGCGTTGTCACAGTAGATACGATACGGTATGCTACGTCTGCCAATAAAATGCTTCAAAGAGAGTCAAAGTTGGTAGATAAATGTGATATATAATTCCGCATGTACTGCTTTCGATGAAAGGCAGACAAATACTGCTAGATAGGTTTTGTAAAGCGCCTTTCCACGAATACAGTGCGAAGTATAAAATGGGCGGCATAGGTCAACACCTACTACCAAAAAGGGGCGCTGAGCAAGTAGACGATCGGCTGGAGAAGATCCCATTATTTGTTGCACTAACTTTGGTTTGTAGTGATAACAATGCACACAAGAGTTGACTACCTTTCGTATTAACTCACGCGCATTGATTACCCAAATTTGCAACCCCATAATTCCGATTAACAACTTTGGGCCTGCATGCTTGTTCTTTATGTGCAGGTTCTCCACAAATTTGCGCGCAAATTGATGTTGCTTTAGCAATAATGTAGGAAACTTCGCATTGTATTCAACGGGTGCTTTATTGAGTCTTCCTCCAACTTGTAAAACTAATTTAGTTGAAACTTGCAAAGGGCTCTCGACCAAAAACGGTGACATCTTCGATATTTCAGGTTTTAGTGTCTTCGATGTCTTGAGTGTTTTTATTTCATGTGCATTATGTGAGTTCTGAATGGATTAAACAATGTATAAAAACGTCTGCTGAAGTTCATCTGGTGATACAAATAAGAAATTCTGTGAATTTTTGTTAGGGACAATTTTGTTGAACGGTCGTAGAATGAATGCCATCACCCTTAATAGTGTAATTGGTTTCTGCTGTTTCAAGTCGAGTTTACTGAACGAGATATTTGTCGCTTCTTCAGGCCATGATTCTGTATTTTTAGAGAAAAATGTTGGTCCTTTAAACCACATCGTATTTAAGAGTTCACGTGCCATGCAACCGCGTGATACAATATCTGCGAATTTACTTCGTAGGTACATATCTCCAGATTATGCCTACTGAATTCATCTGCAGCTCCGAAAATCGATTGGCCACGAAACAATTTAGAGATGACGAATGCATTTTGATCCACTGCAAAACTATATGTGAATCTGTCCAAAAATGAATATCATTAATATATTGAACTAATGTGCTACGCTCCGTGCTCACTTGACTAATTTCAATTAAATGAAATGCACTTTTAAGTATTATCCACAGTTTATTGAATTCAGTTAGTAGACAATATTAATAGTAAGTAATAATATGTTCGATTTAAATCTAGTTTAGTTTTAGGTTTAGGACTTATTGCTAAACGAAATGACGTCCGCTGTCGTCCGCGCGTTAACTGTCATTTTTATTGTTCCTTGTACACAGAGTTGTATTGGTCAGTCTAATTACAGTCTTTCAGTCAGTTCATACGTTCCCACATTCTGCCAGCCTGGCATATCGTTTGGCCTCAAACGATGGCGCCCACCTCTTCATATACTCAGCAACGGTAGTGGTTCTCTTTGGCCCTTTGCCTTTACCTACTTTTTCTACCTCATAGCGGCCATGGTTCCTTATTTTGGTTATCCTGTATGGGCGAAAACTTTGGGTCGTAGTCGTAATGAACTACCAAATTGGGTTCGCTTAATGGCTACCAATTGGCTAAGTTCTTATTGTGTTGCTGCTTTACGCTTGGAGTCGAAGTTCCTTTTATTTTCTTTTTGCATTTTCGCAATGTTCTCTTGTAAATACTTCTTTTCGCAAATATTCTCTATCTTTATCGAGCTCTACTATCGTTTCGTTGTCCAAGGGTTCCTGCAGCTCTGATATATGATTAACATGCATATCTATTCCGGTCAGAAGCTTAAACGGCGATAATTATGTGCTTCTAGCAGGCGTATTATTGAGCGTTTGTTGGACCTGATCGACCTACTTATACCAACTACTCGGGTTGTCTGAGCAAAGCTTTGCTAACATTGGCATAATAATCCGATGGATTCTTTCGACTTGTCCATTACCACGTGGAACTCCTGTCGCTGTTAGTAGATGATGAATACCATTGTTCTCGCAATATCCGTACACGCTGCACCTCTGTCGGAAATAACGCGTTTAGGGTTGCTGAACACAGATGATTGCCTTTTCAAGCAATCGATAACCTTTTCTGTCCCTGTTCTGCTAGTCGGATATAGACAGACAAATTTTGAAAATGCATCGATGACAACAAAAATGTAAGTATATCGCTTGCTAGTTTTTTCCATTGGACCAACGTGATCAATGTGGTACCTTGCTAGGGGTCGATCATCTTTATTTATTGGCTCCAGGAACCCTTCTCCCTTGCCAGCTTTTACATCCGAAATTATACATTGTAAGCAGCTTCCCACCACTCTCTTCACCTTTGCTGCTATGTGCGGTATGAAAAACGTTTTTTCTACAATCTCTTGTGTTCTCTTAGCGAAGAAATGACCCTGGTTGTGCGCAATTCTTATCACTTCCTCCTTCATCAACGATGGCACCATAACAAGTTCCTTGATGGGATTTTTGTAGAGCACCCCGTGTTTTACATAGAAGTCTTCATATGAGTCATTCTCAAGTACGTTGGTAACTACTCGTGTCCAGTCGTCTTGTGCTTGTACCAGTTGCAATCTGTGGCACAGAGAGTCCTCCAACAAGAGACACGGAAATCTATTAAGTGCCGACCTGCCGGACCGATGTTCGATTGTATACGTAAAATCCTGTAGAAAGAGTGAAAAGTGAAACATCTTTTTTCCGCATGGTCATAGCGAAGGCATTGCAGTCAGTTACGATCCTACACCTAGTAGATACACTCTCCACTTCTTTAACGCAGCGACTATAGCAAGGACCTCAAGCTCGTATGAGTGCTAAAGTTCTTCAGCCTCTGAGGTCTTGCGACTCATGTATTGTACCGGGTGATACTGTTGATCTTCGCTGCTCCATACCCGTACATTGATTGGACAATCTAAGTACAGGAGCACGCGCCAACTCAGATTTCAGCTGTTGAAATGCTGCGATTTGTTCATCTTCCAATACGAGTTTCGCACCTTGCCGCAAAAGGTCTGAGAGCGGTTTAGGTGGTCGCTAACCCATCGATAAAGCGCCTAAAGTAAAATGTCAATCCCAAAAATCGTTAAACCGTCTTTCTGTCCTTTGGTACCGGAAAGTTCTCAACTGGATTCGTTTTTGCCTGCGATGGCATGATAGTGACATTTGTTACAATGCAGCTAAGAAAATCAACACGTGCCATGAAAAATTGGCATTTTTCCCACTTAATCCTCAAATTATATTCCGCTGATCTATTTAAAACTATCCTCAACTTTTCAATACCTTCTTTCGTATCTTTCGAAGGGATGATTAGGTCGTCCATGTACAGTAAAAATGTACCTAGAGAAAACTGCCGGGGCATTGCATATGCCGAAGGAGACGAAAAGGAACTCGTACTGTCCTTGGTTTGTGCCAAATGAAGTGTACTTTATTGAGCTTTCTTCCATTGGCACGTGGAAAAATCCATTTCTCAAATCGATTGTGGTAAAAATATGTACGCTATGTAGCTTTTCGATTACGTTGTCTATTAGTGACATCGGAAAGTTATCCTTTACTATTTTCCATTAAGGAGGCGGTAGTCGCAACAGACCCTATGGCTGCCGTCCTTTTTTGCGACAAGTACGGTTGGGGATGCGTATTCCGATGTGCTTGGCCGTAAAATCCCGTCCCTTAGCCACTCGGTTACCTGGTTGTTTACAACGCGCCTATTAGCGTAGGACATGCGTCTGAGAACTTGATAAACAGAAATATCATCCAGTACACAAATCTTCATGTCAACTAGGGAACTGTGCTGCCTCTTGGGATTCTAATTTTTTATTAGTGCCTGCACCTCCTCAGCGTGTGCTTCACTAAGGTGTGACAACCCGACCTCAACCTCATCTTTGACAACGGGACCGGCAGTTAAACATAAGTCTGTGAACTCGTCTAATAGCTCAATCTTATTTGCACTTTTCACGTTAGCCTCAACTGGGCCTTCTTTCCCACAGCCTTATCCTCGGTAACCACTACGTCCACCTCCCTCAAAATATCATTTCCGATGATAGCTTGGTAAATTATATCGCGTTCACGTACAACGTGAAATGTTACGTTCAGCTTGATACCGTCCACCTCCAACTCCAAGGTGAAACTACTTGGTGTGCTAAGACCACTCTCGCCTATGCCCTCCAAGCGATGTCGCTCCTTTGACAACTGAACTTCACCCATCGTCATCAAGACGTCATACCGCAATAGACACAAGTCGCAACCGGTGTCTAGCAATGCCGAGAATGTAAAGTGATTGTGCCGTAAATCTTTGAAGATAATGCAGCCCATAGACTTGGGGTGCTGCACTTCCCCCAAAGTATTTATTTTGGGCTTCTCCTGATTGACCTGAACACTGATTTTAGGGCATTATGCTACTCGATGACCCGACTGACCACTCCCGTAGCAAACCGATTGTTTTTGCTGACAATTTGGAGCTAAATGTCGAACTGCACCACACCGGCAACACCGCTTGGAACTACTACCTATGTATTGTATTTTGTGTACCGTTGTTTTTATCCTCATTCGCCCTTGTTGCATTGGTACCAAGTTGACGCCCGGATCAAACCTTTTCTTAAATAAGGACTTGATCCTGCAACTCCTGCGGACTCTTTTCTTGGTACAAATTTCCCTTACTAGCTTTGGAATCTGGGATTCCATCAACAAAGTACCGATCTCCATGAGGCTATACAAATATTCGCTGTAATCTTCGTTGGGACATTTGCGGCGATTTCTAAGTAAACGGTGTACCTCAATAGATGGCATCACGGTGCCGAATTCGGTTTTTAGAGAATGCTTTAGCGAGTTCCAATTTGAAATACCGCGTTGACTACGCACGAATAATTTAGCCGCACCCTTTAAAGCTGTTTACCGTATATGTACTTCTGTAATTCATCCTACTGTACCGCTAAAGCATGTTGTGTAACCGTGTGTTTTTTTTTGCAAAGCGAAGTGGCAAGCAGGCATGCTAGCGTGCCCTGGCATAGCTCGTCGGTTGGGGGGGGGTTTGGTTGTCTTCACCTGCTTCGCTACCAGCTACACCAACAAAAAAAAGTTTGTATCATGCCTGTGTGAAAAGAAAGGGAGACCGAAAAACAAAGAAGAGAAAAAAAGATGCCTGTCCAGTCAGGTTGAGTCTCCCACCCACTTCAACGCAGTCCCGTGTGAAACCTTGGGCACCGCTTTGACTCCTAACACCGAGCGATGCCCCCTTACCTGACTTGGGTTCGTCTGTCAGCAGTCAGTTATCCAACGTCCGTCATTTCACCTAGTCATCACTCCCACGTCCCCTCTGTTGCACAAGTGCAACACCCACACCAAAGACTTGTAGTTTAACCCCTCATTACTGCCATTACATCCGTCTCAACCACTTAGATTCATCTTGTACACACAAAATTTTATTTAGTATGTATTCCCTTAATCTAATACAATATAATTCACTTTTAATTAGTTCATTGAATTAAACTAAAAAAAAAAACTCAAGTAAAGCGCATGGAAAATAAACTAAAAAAATAACACTACAAATACTATCGCATTCGAAATTACTTGTAAATTCAAATAACGGAAAAGTAACAAAAAAAAATATCAACCGACCTAAACAAAATTATTATTTAATGACCTACCACAATTCAACTAGTGTAAGCTCATTGCATATATTTAAACCTATATAGTATGTATGCTTATATACACATATATAGTTACCAGAAGAAAACAAAATAAATAGTTACAACTGAATATATATGTATGTGGAGTACTTTTTTTGGATATATACGTGCAAAGAAGTAGCAAAAAGAACAAAAACACACTCACCTGGTCACTCCAGCGATGTTGGTACCAGCATGCGTAGAGAACCTGTGGGAAATGTCATTAATAGCGTACCTATATACATACATATAAATTTAGCATCCACCTCCTAAGCAGAGGTTCAATGGATTTAGTTAATTGGCACCGCGATCACTCACTCGTGATTTCGGGCGGCGAGTGGGTCACTCTCAGCGGCCAATATTAGCGAATTAACTTGCATGCAAAACGTGATTCAGAAAAAAAAACATCAGAACAAACTAAAATAGACACGCGGTGCAACTAAAAATTTTAATAAAAAAAAAATAATAAATAAAATAAATAGAAGTGTAGAAGTGAGCCGGCATCTAATCATGCCAATACAAGAGCGGTGGAAATTTAACGTAAGAGAAACTGGAGGGAATGCGAGCATCAAAAAAAAACAAAGGAAACCAAAACCGGATAAAACAGCAAAATGATCCACGTGTGTGGATCCACGAGTAAGTAATTATGTAAAAAAAAGGGATACCAAAAAAATGTTTAGTTCCTCGAAACGCGTAAAAAAAAGAATTCTAAGCGACTCAATTAATTCAAATAGTGATCAAAAAAAAAATTAAGGAAATAAAAATTACTTAAACTAGAATCAAAAATATAATATGCCGCTCTGCTCCGCCGCTGGTGTTGACGTTGACGTTGACGGTGTCGTCTGCGCTGTTGGCGTTCAGCCGCTGCACCCGGCTCTATCGCTGCTCCGCTTTTCCTGTCCTTCACTGGACATTCGCCTCGTCGCTCACGCTCTCCCTCGTCGCTTACTTGTGCTCTCCCTCGTCGTTTACTTTTGCTCTCCCTCGTCGTTTATGATCTGAACGGTTACAAGCCATTTATTGGAAGTCGCTTTTCGGACTGCCAAAGTGGAGCCGGACTCTCAATATGTGGAAGCTGTTCAGTTTTTATGTACTTCGTGGTTTTACATATGTTCCCCGTATTGCCTTTTTCCATGTACCTCGGTCATCGTCCTCTTTGTACATGTGTATGTGAAATATATGTTGCTCTCACTATGCATAGATATCATACATATGGCCGAGGTTGGTTGTGCGCTTTCCGGCTGCTGGCGTAACTCCAGATTTGCAAGTTTTGCGCCCCTTGCTTACTCCTGCCACAGGTCTGTAAATGTATGACATCAAATTAGCGATTTCTTTACATACTATACTTATGTACAGAAATTCCTTAAGCACCCAAGTGAAAAATTATCAGTCGCACATATACATACATACATACATGTATATGCATGCACTTAAGTATGTGCTTGTACGTTTAATTTCGTTTCGATTGATTTATATGTGTGTACGTTTATTGGTTCTTGTATTTTCAAGCACCTACACACATACGATCTTTTTTAATTTCTTTCTAATGATTTATTTTGGTTTAATGCAAATTTTATTTTATTATAATTTAGAATTGGATTTACATAGTGTAATAAACTTTATTTGGATTGCCATTTTCTGGTACTTTAATTGAAATTCTTATAACTCAACTTAATTACACTTATATTTAGATTCATTTTATTTCAATTTTATTTATTTTTCTATCCATCTTATTTAAATTCTAATTTATTTTAAATATAATTTTAATTCAGTTTTATAGAATTCAATTCGATTTCATTTAATTCAATTCAATGCGAAATAAACGTACTTTTCTTCACAGTTGTTCACTTTCACTCTTAAGGATCAGGGATTTATTTGATTTTTATTTGTTTAAACAAAAGTTATAAAAACATGCAGTTCCTAGTTCAGTTGGGCTTACCTAGTAGCAGGACACAAAACGGGCCTTTTTCACGATCCCGTAGGCGATTCCGCTGAAACGGCTTTGCTTGCTAACTTTAATTTATTTTTTTTTAGCACACAGAATTAGTACCTATCACTTCCACTCACTTTAAGGGAAACTTTTCNCTATTTTTTTTTTGTAGCACACAGGATTAGTACCTATCACTTCCACTCACTTTAAGGGAAACTTTTCGATTGATTTTACATACCAGTTAATTTGGCGATCGCGCCCCGAAGCGTAGTTATAAGAAAACTACATTCTGCTTTCACTCAAAACTACACCCACACACTTGCACCCATTCACACACGGATACACACGCTCGCCGCTGCACCCACGCATACGTGCGCGCAAGCACCCTTTCACATATGTTGCGCAACATGTATGGATACGCGGTTGAGATACATTTTGCGGAAAGTTGCTGGCAGTATACTTGCAATCTAAAGCTGCGTTACAGGCTCGGACCCGCCGATGGTGCCTGCATCATGGAGCGAGTGCGTAAAAATCTTCTTAAACGCAGCCTATGCATGTGCCGTATTCCCGCCTCGCCCAATGTGTGGCCTCGACCCTCGCCTTAATGCCGGGCTATTCCCTCTATCTATCTCTGTGTTCGTATTTGCTCAGGTGAGTTGTTGCAAGTCATTGGGTGCTTNAAGTTTACGTATTCTGGCACGCCGAATACGTGGAAAACTTCGCGTTCCAGAAATTTTATACCTTCCGCTGAAGGTGCTTTCCGAAAGGGTTTTAAAAACACAAATTTTGAAAAGTGATCTAGACACATAAACACATAAACATTACCATCACACGTACGAGGATACGGACCCATAAAATCTACAAACAGACGTTGAAAAGGTCGTTCGGTCACATGTTGCGAAGACCCTACCAGCCCCGGTCGCAGTTCCGACGGAACCCAAAGCTTCCAGGCCTGGTCCGCTTGAAGCCTGTCCCCCCGGTCAAACTGTGTTCTCTTGTATACGTATCCGTCCGATACGCATAGGTCTGGTAGTTTGCCTTTGTTCTCTGTCACTGTCCTTTTTAGCTCGTTATATTCTTAAGATTCAAAACACGGAGATTCTAAACATACGTCAACTACTCTTTCACTGGGTTTTATCTCCTCTATATTCATCCTCGAAAGGGTATCAGGTACAACATTTTCGGTTCCCTTACGATGTTCGATGTTAAAATCGAAACTCTGCAGTTTGAGGCTCCATCTCGCGAGTCTACCAGATAGGTCTTTTTGGTTCATAAGCCATTTGAGACTCGCGTGGTCAGTTATGATAGTGAACGGCTGCCCTTCCACGTACGGCCTGAACCTTTTCACACTCAGGACAGCGGCATAACATTCGAGCTCTGTAATGCTGTAATTTTTTTGAGCCCTATTTAGTTTCGCTGACATGTAAGCGATAGGTTTTTCGTTATTGTCATCGTCCAGTTGAAATAGTACCCCACCCACTCCGTCTGTCGATGCGTCGCATTGAATGTAAAAACGTTTGTCGAAGTCCGGGTGTGTGAGTACGGGTGCCATTATTAAGCTTTGCTTTAGTCGGTCGAACGACTTCTTGGCTTCGTCAGTCATCGTGAATTTTTTTATTTTATCTTTGGTGAGGCAGTCATGCAGCGGAGCTGCAATGGTCGCGTAGTCCTGGATGAAACGTCGGTACCAGCCTGACATGCCCAGGAACCGTCTCAACTGTTTAGGGGTTTTCGGTTCGGGAAAGTCTCGCACAGCCACTACCTTGTTTGCATCCGTCCGAATACAACCATCACCTACCACGTATCCGAGATATCGAACCTCTTTGTAGCAAAATCTACTCTTCTCCACATTTATCGTTAGCTTTGCTTCGCGCAAGCACCGAGCGACCTTTTCTAACAAACATAAATGAGACGAAAACTCTTCAGAACACACTAACAAATCATCAAGGTACACAAACACACATTCACGCAAAGAAGCGGGTATCACCTTGTCCATTAAACGACACATTCTTTGTGCCGCATTGCACAGTCCGAAGGGCATCACAGTAAACTGATAGAGCGGTCTCCCCGGTACAGTAAATGCTGTCTTTTCTCTGGATTTCTTATTCAACGGGATCTGCCAAAAGGCGTCCTTCAAGTCAATTGCAGAAATGTATCTCGTGTTTTGTAGTCGGCTAAGTATTCCGTCAACGTGTGGTAGTGGGTAGGCATCCTTACATTTACATTTGCATTGTCGGCAGAAAAACTCGATGCGGCGCTTAGATGCAAATTTTTTTCGTTTAAATTCTTTTTTAAGGAGTATGCTATATCTTCCAACTTCTCAGAATCAGATTCATAGAAGCTTAAAGGTTTGATATTAATGCCTGAGCTTTTAGTAAAGTATTTTAATATTACAGGAAAAGTTTTTATATTTCCTTTGTTCGAGGCATCGGTAGAAATAGAAAAAGGGTGCTGTTTTCGCAAGTCTTTTAGTAGAATATTTTGACTAAATTGTATAACTATTTTAGTGCAGAGGCCGCTTCTGTTATAACTGCTTTCTGAGATATTGGCGTTAAAGTTTTTGATGTGTTATAACTTTCTTGTTGTTGTAGTAGGTGTATAAAAAAGTAGTATTGAAAAGAATGGTCTACTGCGGAAAAAAATCGTTAGATTACCAGTATTCGACCCTAATTTAAATGTAATAAACGCTTTCGTCGAAAAATATGTTACCTATGTTTTTTCTGAGTTACGCTATTTTTGGAAAAATAAAGGAGGTCCAGTGGCCCAAATTATGCAAAAAAAACTCCTTTAAATAAGTAATTTTCATTTCGTAAAATTGTGTTTTTAAACGAGTAGTATTTGGTTCCTTCAAACGATGTATTCAATGTACATAAATCATGAAAATTTTGAACAAAATTCCTTAGGCGCCGAACGCCGCCGCCTCCGCCGCCGCGCCGATATTTATGTAACTCGGCGGCGGCGCGTGAGGAATGACAAAAAACGGCGGCGGCGGCGGCGGCGTATACCTCTACTGTGCAGAGAGCGCACATGGTGATTAATGGGGAATAGTGCGAGTGGTGGTGGCTTCACCGGAAGGCAGAAATAATAATTTTACGAGTGGTCATGTGAGTAAGCCGGTTTGGGGCGTACGTCAACTACACGAATATACCTATCCTTGCCAGGGTGCAACCTTTCGATGCGGGCCAGGCGCCATTCCGTGGGCGGGAGTGTTTCATCATTAATTACGACGCATTCTCCGATTCTGGGTTCCGCCTGTGATTCCTTCCACCTATAGCGCTTATATAGGTCCTTGAGATAGTCCTCCTTCCAGCGTCGGGTGAACTGATGGTGTAAGACCTTGAGTTTTTCCCATCTATTAATGAGAGACAAATTTTCATGGTTTGTTTCGGGGAATGATAAGAGAGCGGCCCCTCGTAGAAAATGGCCGGGTGTGAGGGTGGCGAAATCCGTGGGATCTTGGGAAAGTGGAGAGATTGGCCGAGAATTTAAGACGGTTTCCACGCTTATTAATAGGGTACTAAACTTTTCAAAGGTAAATTTGTGGGGACCGGCGGTTCGTTTGAAGTGGAGTTTAAAACTCTTTACAGCGGATTCCCACAATCCGCAAATATGCGGGGTGCTGGGAGGGATGAATTACCAATTAATACCCTGAGGAGAATACTTTTGGACGGCATCACTGGATACCTGTTTGAGGAAGGCAGATAACTCCTTTTCTGTGGCTCTTTTGGCTCCAGTAAAGGTTTTGCCATTGTCACTCATAATTTTGGCGGGATAACCACGGCGGCCAGCAAAGCGCGCAAAGGCAGCAAGAAACGATTCCTTGGTGAGATCGGAGCACAGTTCAAGGTGTACCGCCTTTGTTGTAAAACATACAAAGACGGACACGTAACCTTTCACAAGGGTGGGAGATCTTAGCATTGCCGCCTTTAATTGAGAAGGCCCAGCAAAATCGACACCGGCGGTCGTGAAGGGTGGAGCAAACGTGCACCGCTCGGGGGGCAAAGCTGCCAAGATTTGTGAGCGTGTTTTCTGCTTGTGAAAGCGCATGTCTTGCATTGGAAAATGCATTTCTAGATGAGGGGCTTGAGCCGGGGGAGGTAGAATTCTGTTCGTATCATCTGCTGCATAAGCCGCACTTCGGCGTGGAGAAGCAATTCATGAAGGAATCATAGGTACAGAGTTGCAAACCTTCACTTCTCTGGGATAATGATAGGGGACGTTCATTATAACTTAAGGTAGAGTGAGCGAGGCGGCCGTTAACACGCATACGACCGGTTTTATCTAGAGACGGATTAAGGGCTAGCACGGACCTTTTTTTCTTAATGGGTTTTGAGTCTGCTAGATGAGCCAATTCATGGGAGTAGTGACGGGTTTGGGTTAGGAGGATGAGACGGTATTTGGCTTCCTGGAGATCGTTATATGAGAGGGAGGAGGATGCGCTGATCTGGAGTTCAGTAGAGTGCCGTTTTAAGCATCAGATGAATTTGAATACATATGCCATCACTCGACGGGCACGTGCGAAAGAGGAGAACCGTTCCAAGATGTCGGGATCCTCCTCAGTGGCGAGTAGTGCCTCCACTCTGCGTACTTCCGGTGGCTGGATAGTTCGAACGGTGGGCCTTGGCCATGCTTCAGAAGACTAGGATAGCCACTCCGGACCAGTCCACCAAAGCGAAGAAGCTGCTAGGTCGAGTGGGGTGCAACCTCTTGTGCCCAGATCTGCGGGGTTGTCACTACTACGCACATGCCGCCAGGTGGCATTTCCAACAAGGTCCAATATTTCCGCGGTGCGGTTGGAGACGAACGTCTTCCAGAAGTGAGGGGGTTTTTCAAGCCACGCCAGAACAATCTCCGAGTCAGACCACATAGTCAATTTTCTTTTGGAGAGGTCGAGATGGGATTGAACAACCGCGACTAGTTCTGCCAGCAGAAGGGCTCCACATAGTTCACGTCGGGGGAGGCTGGTTGTTCGAAGTGGCGCTACTTTGCCCTTGGCAACTAGAGGATGGGAAGAGATACTGGTGCCTTGGGTGATACGAATATATATGGTGGCGCAGTATGCCTTTTCTGACGCGTCACAGAATCCGTGCAATTCTACCTGTTGATCAGGGGTATAGTTGATCCACCGAGGTATCTTGATGATTGAGATGATGGGTAAATTTTTTGCGAACTGGGTCCATTTAATGAAGCGGAGGGGCTTGACCTGCTCGTCCCAGCCCGTTCCGTCCATCCATAGCTCTTGTAGGAGAATCTTCGCTTGAATCATTATCGGCGCCAGCCATCCTGCTGGGTCAAAAAGTTTCGCGACTGACGATAGAATTTGTCGTTTGGTTGTAGCGGACGCTGCGGGTATGGGGTCTACGGTATAAGAGAAGGTATCGGAAACGGCGTTCCACTAGATTCAGAGAGTTTTGGTGGTACTTGCTTTCTCGAACTCCAGAAAATTTGTGTCAAGCAAGTTCTTTTTGTCAATCGCTTTGAGGATGTCAGGATGGTTGGCTGTGATTTTTCTGAGGGGGAAACCCGCCGAGCTAAGTACTTGGGTGACTTGAGAGAGGGACTGTTCGGCTGAGAGGGTGTCATGACTGCCGGACAGAATGTCATCCACGTAAGTTTCTTTGGTCAAAATAGGAACTGCCATAGGGAATCTACCTTCCACATCTTGAGCAAGCTGATGTAAGGTGCGTATTGCGAGATAGGGAGCGCAATTGACCCCAAACGTGACAGTTTTCAGTCTGTAATCTTTTATCGGGCTGTTTGCAGAAGATCGAAACACAATTCTTTGGTAGTCTTGATCGTCCTCGTGAAGGAGTATTTGACGATACATCTTTTCGACATCGCCGTTGAAGACAAACCGGTACGACCGCCGTTTGAGGATCAGGAGGATCAAATCGGGTTGGAGAGCCCGACCGGTATAGAGAACATCGTTCAGAGAGTAACCGGACCCTGACTTCCTTATGCATTGAAGACGACTCGCACTTTTGTCGTTCTTTTTTCGGGGTTTATTACCGCGTGATGGGGGAGGTAGAACGACATGCATTTTCCGTTGGAGAACTTTTCATAGGAGTTGGTTTCCTCCATATGATTAAGCGTAATATATNGCAGAAGGGCTCCACATAGTTCACGTCGGGGGAGGCTGGTTGTTCGAAGTGGCGCTACTTTGCCCTTGGCAACTAGAGGATGGGAAGAGATACTGGTGCCTTGGGTGATACGAATATATATGGTGGCGCAGTATGCCTTTTCTGACGCGTCACAGAATCCGTGCAATTCTACCTGTTGATCAGGGGTATAGTTGATCCACCGAGGTATCTTGATGATTGAGATGATGGGTAAATTTTTTGCGAACTGGGTCCATTTAATGAAGCAGAGGGGCTTGACCTGCTCGTCCCAGCCCGTTCCGTCCATCCATAGCTCTTGTAGGAGAATCTTCGCTTGAATCATTATCGGCGCCAGCCATCCTGCTGGGTCAAAAAGTTTCGCGACTGACGATAGAATTTGTCGTTTGGTTGTAGCGGACGCTGCGGGTATGGGGTCTACGGTATAAGAGAAGGTATCGGAAACGGCGTTCCACTAGATTCAGAGAGTTTTGGTGGTACTTGCTTTCTCGAACTCCAGAAAATTTGTGTCAAGCAAGTTCTTTTTGTCAATCGCTTTGAGGATGTCNAAGACTAGGATAGCCACTCCGGACCAGTCCACCAAAGCGAAGAAGCTGCTAGGTCGAGTGGGGTGCAACCTCTTGTGCCCAGATCTGCGGGGTTGTCACTACTACGCACATGCCGCCAGGTGGCATTTCCAACAAGGTCCAATATTTCCGCGGTGCGGTTGGAGACGAACGTCTTCCAGAAGTGAGGGGGTTTTTCAAGCCACGCCAGAACAATCTCCGAGTCAGACCACATAGTCAATTTTCTTTTGGAGAGGTCGAGATGGGATTGAACAACCGCGACTAGTTCTGCCAGCAGAAGGGCTCCACATAGTTCACGTCGGGGGAGGCTGGTTGTTCGAAGTGGCGCTACTTTGCCCTTGGCAACTAGAGGATGGGAAGAGATACTGGTGCCTTGGGTGATACGAATATATATGGTGGCGCAGTATGCCTTTTCTGACGCGTCACAGAATCCGTGCAATTCTACCTGTTGATCAGGGGTATAGTTGATCCACCGAGGTATCTTGATGATTGAGATGATGGGTAAATTTTTTGCGAACTGGGTCCATTTAATGAAGCAGAGGGGCTTGACCTGCTCGTCCCAGCCCGTTCCGTCCATCCATAGCTCTTGTAGGAGAATCTTCGCTTGAATCATTATCGGCGCCAGCCATCCTGCTGGGTCAAAAAGTTTCGCGACTGACGATAGAATTTGTCGTTTGGTTGTAGCGGACGCTGCGGGTATGGGGTCTACGGTATAAGAGAAGGTATCGGAAACGGCGTTCCACTAGATTCAGAGAGTTTTGGTGGTACTTGCTTTCTCGAACTCCAGAAAATTTGTGTCAAGCAAGTTCTTTTTGTCAATCGCTTTGAGGATGTCAGGATGGTTGGCTGTGATTTTTCTGAGGGGGAAACCCGCCGAGCTAAGTACTTGGGTGACTTGAGAGAGGGACTGTTCGGCTGAGAGGGTGTCATGACTGCCGGACAGAATGTCATCCACGTAAGTTTCTTTGGTCAAAATAGGAACTGCCATAGGGAATCTACCTTCCACATCTTGAGCAAGCTGATGTAAGGTGCGTATTGCGAGATAGGGAGCGCAATTGACCCCAAACGTGACAGTTTTCAGTCTGTAATCTTTTATCGGGCTGTTTGCAGAAGATCGAAACACAATTCTTTGGTAGTCTTGATCGTCCTCGTGAAGGAGTATTTGACGATACATCTTTTCGACATCGCCGTTGAAGACAAACCGGTACGACCGCCGTTTGAGGATCAGGAGGATCAAATCGGGTTGGAGAGCCCGACCGGTATAGAGAACATCGTTCAGAGAGTAACCGGACCCTGACTTCCTTATGCATTGAAGACGACTCGCACTTTTGTCGTTCTTTTTTCGGGGTTTATTACCGCGTGATGGGGGAGGTAGAACGACATGCATTTTCCGTTGGAGAACTTTTCATAGGAGTTGGTTTCCTCCATATGATTAAGCGTAATATATATTTCTCAAAAACACTATCATACAGAGGCTTTAAATCACCTTTTTTTAAGATTTTTTTCCATGCCGATAAATGGTTTTGAGGGCTGAGGGGTGTGAGTGCTGGGAAGCTGGGAAGCTGGGTTTCAAGGCGAGCCGAACGACATAACCACCGTCAGCAGTGCGGGATGTGGTGGATATGTAGAACTCTTCACAGATTTCGTCTTCCGGGGTAGTGATATTCCGCTTTGGCACTTCTTTCAGTTCCCAAAACCTTTGCAATTTTGTATCAAGCTGCTCATTAGAGATTTCTTCTACTTGAGTAGAGAAGGCAGCCACTTTTTCAGAAACCTGACCACTTAGTATCCAACCAAATATTGTTTTTTGAGCTATCAGATTCTGAGAGACTTTTTCGATGCCGTCCTGGATTATTTGAGGGATGATGTCACTGCCTAAAATGAGGTCGATCTGAGCTGGGGCATGGCAATTTGGATATGCTAGCTGGAGATGGGACCATTTCTCTTTATCAGCATTATTTAGTTAGAATTTGGAAAGCATCTTGGTCAGCTGCGGCAATACTATAGCTTGAGCGCTAATTTTGGTTTTCATATCGGCAGAGACCAAGACCAGGGAGCATAGTTTGTTGGAGGTTTGAACGATTCCCCCGCCCATGCCCGATATTTCAAATTTTGGGAGTTTACAAGGCAGTCCTAGTTCCTTTTGTACTTTTGTGGAGATAAAGCTTCGCTCAGAGCCCTGGTCTACGAGGGCTCTGAGCTTGAATATTTCCCCTCTGTGTGCTACTGGTACAATAGCTGTTGACAGGAATATCTTACTTTCAGTTTCTGAGTAAAATGATTGTACTCGGGTTTTTTCGAAGCAGGAGGGGCTCTTCTTCCAAAATATCCGTCTGATCGGTAGTTTGTACGGTTGAGTTTGTGGGTTGCGTGGTTGCCATTTTTGAGATTGTACTTTGCTCTCGGGGGAGTTGCCGTTTCGGGGTAGATACTGTGCCGTCATGCAGAACGGAGTTGTGTCGTTCTTGGCAATGACTACAAGTCTGAGTGCTAGGACAATCTTTTAATATATGACTCTGGGATAAACAATTAAAGCACATATTATTTTCTCTGACAAACTTTCTACGATCAGGGATCGACAGCTTTCGGAACTTGAAGCAGCTCCACAGCGAGTGAGAGGAATTTTTATACATGTGCGATTGGACTTGCGTCCTTGATTGGTTTTGAAACTGTTGTGATTGAGGGGGTTTAAAAGGTGGCCTATTTTGTACAAAACTACTATTGTGGCCATTTTGTTTCAATTTGGATGGACGCCATTGGTCCACCCTTTCGACCACTTCATAACGGGTTGTTAAAAATTGGTTCATCTGGGTCCAGTTTTGGAGGTCTTTCCTCGAACTAAGGGATTATTCCCATAACGACACTGTATTTTCGGGAAGTTTCGAGGCGACTAAATAGATGAGTGGAGGATCCCAATTTTGGGTTGAGACCTGTTGAGTGGCGAGGATTTGGAGACAATTATTGACAGAAGATTGTAGTCTTTGTATGTCCTCGCTATTTTCTGTAATTATTTGTTTCAAATTCATGAGAATACGGATTTGATTATCTACGAGAACGCGTGTACTTTCGTATCGGGACCTGAGGGCTTCCCACGCCAAATTAAAATTGTCGTCAGCCAACGGAAATTGTTTGACTATTTGACCAGCTTTACCTTGCGTTTTGTACCTGAGATGGTACAATTTTTGGGCTTGTGAGAGTATGGGGTGGTTTATGTAAACCGCCGTGAACATATCACGGAACGACGGCCATTGGTCGTAACCCCCATAAAATATTTCCGTGTCACAAGGTGGGACTTTTAAGCTGAGTCCGGAATTTTCTTGAGTCTGTGATATATTGGGAGCAGGCGTAGGGTTGCTCATTTGTATAAGCATCTGGATTTGGTCCCCGATCTGGGCTTTAGTGTCTTCATATGCTATGAGACAGGACCTATATTTATTATATGCGGACGGCTTAAAATCTTCGGGTAGGTCCTGCTCTCCTGTTTCCACGATTGTATCGTACATATTTTTGACTCGTATCCAGAAATTATCAATAATATTATCTCTTATTTTTAACGCAGACTCCGTGTTGTCTTGGCTTGGGGTGGACCTGAATCGAGTACAGTAATCCAAGAAGTTATCCGTTTCTGAGATGAACTTAGCTGACGCGACCGATTGCTTTGTTTTTTTGTTTGACTTTCCAGCTGCCCGCGTTGAGCGTTGAGACTCCGTGGAAGTCCCTTGGGATTTTTCCTCGTCACTCATTTTGGGTGTTTTTGACCTATCGTCAGTATTTTGTGCGCCCAACATTCAAGAGCTAACTAGGTTACGGTACTAAGCAAATGTGGGATAAATTAAAAGGCTTGAATCAATCGGATATCGATATGCTCATGAGCGCTAATGCTTAGAGCCACTTAATCCCGTGCGTTCGAATTCAAAGAGAAGAAAGCAATTGCACTTATAGAGTTTCACAGGGATAAATAAGTTATATGTTGAGTTCCTGAAAACATGCGTGGTAAACCGATAGATGATTGGATAAGTCAATGAGAGGAGAGATTTTATTAATTGTTTTATGAGAGTGTGAATATATACTCTTCGAGAGTATATAAAGGGAACACACGAACACGAGAAAAGGATTTAATTTATTTTTACGAGAATGCAAATTTTTATTTCACAGGACTGTATCCACTCGACTATCTTAGGTATATGTACCGTCAAAGCCCTTATGTTTTTGCTTATGGCGATTTGATTTCGCATTGGTTCTATTTAATGCTTAGAAGCTCACACCAACCACTGTATCGCACGATTACAATATTTTGTATTATATAAATATGGATAAGTATATGAGTATATAGGTAGTGTAATATTTAAGTAAAGAAAATGTGTATAAAGCTAAGTGTACACGGTAGAGAAAAACCGCGAGATTTAGAAAAAAATCTCGCTAGAGAAGTGCAAACATTCAATAGAGTTCTACGAAAGACTCACCTGAAAAGTCTAGGTGAGAGTTATTTAACGAGACTTTTTCGCCGTATACACAGTCCAACGCAGCTAGATCGAAAATTCTACGACAACTCTACGCTCTATTTAGCAAGCTAAATAGACTTTTTGCTCTACGGTAGGGTTGCCAGACGTACTGCTTTTGGGAGTACACGTACTCCTTTTTATTGCAATGTACTCCCTTGTACTCCCAAAAAAAATATATGGATATACTCCTTTATTAGTTTTGTACTTCTTTTGTTCTCCTTTTTCCAGCTATTAATATTTTATCATATACAGGGTGTAAAATAATAACTGTCGCACAGTTTTATTTTTGTTTTTAATAAAAGGGATCTTTATAGATTTCGCGAAAATTTTATTAAGTCGTTTTTAAATTTTAACCTTCATTTGGGTTTACCAGCGGTTTTGGGAGAAAAGTCTTCATCGGTTACTTTATTACATATCTTCTGTAAATATAGGCTAATATCCCCCATTTGGGTCCTTTATACTCCGTCTTTTGTCCAACATAAGGCCTCATACTCAGCAATCGAAAAGACTCCGAACCAGTGACTAGGAGGGCATTCGTAAGACCAACCCTATACAGTTTTTTTCTCTTTTTTTTTATAACTACATACAAAGTCTAAGAAAAAGTGCACCTATAAAAGACGTGAGTGCCGCATGAACTTATCTCCCAAAGCTGGCAAATGCAAATAAGGATCAACATTTTAAAACTAATTAATAAAATTTATGTAAAATATTTACAAAGTTAACAAAAAAATAGTCTTTTTCGCAACATCTATAAAGGACCCTTTTAATTTTCAAATTCATTGAAGAGGGGGTGAGCGAAGGGGGAGTGGGCGTTGCATCCCCGACCACCTAGGCTCCATATGGGTCAATAGGGACGCCTTAGAAAAATCGCCAAATATCACAATTGCCACGCCCACTCCCCCTTTGATCACCATCTCTTTAACGACCGCCCTTATTGCAAAGCCAGCCCATTTAATTAAATTAATTAATGGAAATTTGTAACAATAAATTGCACAAAAAATTAAAAAAAAAATTGTACTCCTCTTTTAGGTCTTGTACTGCTTTTTTTCTATCGAAAATATAAATGTACTCCTTTCTCCGTTTCAAAATCTGGCAACCCTACTCTACGGAGACGTATAGTGAAGTCTTGACAATGAATTTCATTACAGATTGTTAAATTTTGAAATAGCTACGACATTAAATCGTATATTCGATAAAAGCACACCATTTTAGGTACATTTAGAACGTAGCCAAACAACGTAGCGTCTTATTTTCAATGTGTAGTCTTGTTTTCATTGGCATTTCAATGGCTTTTCCAATAGTCTCCTTCTTTTGCAAAGGGACATTATTATTGGCTAAAACATAAGAGGTATTCACAAGTTGAGCAGGTGGTATGGCACTCTGGCAACAGTCATTGCTTGAGTTATCTGCTGTTTTGCCCGAGTGCCCGGCTACTTGCACAACTTGGTGAATGCCTACATATACATAGTAGTTTGGCTGGAACTTCTCGAAGAAACTCCTTTCAAGGGAATTTTAAATATTAAAGATTGTTTAATGTGAGTCCAAAAGTACTTATAGTACCGAAGAGAGAGGTTGCCGTGTTTAATTTTTAGGTACATTTGTATACTTTTAGGTAACATCTTTTTCGGCAAATAAGTACAATTTGAAAATTCAATTCTTGTTCATATTGCGAGTATGTATTTTATGACGTCAGGAAATAGGTGAATGCTGTCAAAACGACGAAGGGTTAGCGCTCCGCTGATGGCGCAAACTATATTTTCTACATCGTGGCTTTGAAATAAATACATATACATATACATACAACAAGCGTTGACAATAATTCGAGATAAAAAAATAACTATAGGCGAGAGGTAACTATTGTTTACCGTGTAAACAGCTTGTAGAGTACGTGGTAGAGAAAAGTTGAGATTTCTCTATTTTGTCTCTAGCTAGAGTGAATATCTCCTAGAGTTGCTCTACCGTGTAAACTTAATTGAGAGAGAAGATTTTTATTTCAGTAAAACTCTAGAGAGATTTCTCTACCGTGTACGCTTAGCTTAAGTGTGAAGGGGTTAGTAGGAAATGCATGAGTTTGTTCCTATTTATTTGCTGATGTTGCTGTATTGCGGCTGCAATACAAATGTATAGGCAATTTTTTTTTTCAATTTAGACACGACAAAAATTGCTTTTGTTATTGTATGTGTTTATAAAGTGTTTAAATCAGAGATATGTACATACATATGTGGATATATTTACTTGCTTGCGAGAAAAATGTTTGCATGTACGTATGTATGTATGTGTGTACATACCCTTATATACAGTGGTTATTTTTGCGCGGGAGATATAACGAGAGAACTGAAGTTATGTTTTGTAAATAAGACCAATGCCAATGTATGTAGGTACGTTTTATATGGACATTCCCATGATGGCGCACGTGACAGTCGTACGATTTCAATGTGATACAAAAAAGGAATACCATTTGTTTTCTTTAACTTTTTTGGGCCATTGTATAGCACATAATTAGCTCTATATTTAACCGAAAAATGAAATCAATCGAACTGCTTGGTCCTGAAATATAAACATTTAAAGAGAGGGTCGTTACGTGACAAAAAATGGAAGTTGATTTTTTCTTTTCTTACAAAATCGCAAATCTCTGCGAATTGTAGATGGCTATTTTTATGAAACTTATTTTAATATGATTTGGAACAATTCTAGTTGTTTTTAGAGTTTTTTGAATTAATGCAAATTGTTTCAATTCTCTTTTACAACCCCAAGTGTGAAACGTGACGTGACGTGGCGTCACGTGACATAAATTTCCATCGTTATATTTTTGTTAATATTGCTTTTAAATGAATTTTCAACGCAAATAAAACATGTATTTTATGTAGAATATACTTTATATTTTGACTTCAGCGCCAATTCAGGGTCAATTTATTAGAAATCTATGATTTATTATGTTTCAACCACATACGCCAAATTCGAACCAAATCGGACCATAAATACGGTTTTTCGAAATATCTCGACCTTGGCACCACCTAGGAAGACCATTTTATGCAAACATGATTCTACTTACATAGCCAGTATATATTTTAAAAAGCAGACAAATCGGCCCGTAAATACGTTAGATATAAAACTTTTATTTTTTTTGTCGTGGTGGACCTTCCGCTGGAAACACCCATATATTATCGGATAATTGCGAACCGTTTAAAATATTTTTGCGCGGGAAAAGGGTGAGAGGGATTTATATACTTTGTGAAATAGCGAGAAAATATGAACTTTTCTAGAGCTTTAGTTTAACGGAACTAGAATGCCGTTTTTTGTATAATTATTAGCCGCAAGAAAATATGGATTCATATTTGCTTATGTGGAATTAATGCAAATACATGAACCAAATATGTCTGAATGTTTATGGGGTTAGTAAGTAATAGGGAATCACACGTACTGTTTTGATAAGGACTTTGTACTTAGCCTCCCTTCCCTGTGAATTCCGGGACTGTCTGCTAGTTTTTAGAATGGCGACGAAGGACCAAAATGGAAGCTTGTCCGCCTCCTTCCTCGAATGGAGTGGAATATATGGCAATGAGTAGTTCCTTGGCTTACGGGGTGAGGTTGGAAAATAGCAGCTGTTGAAGATGTGGGGCGGTGATCGGCGAACGGAAGCAGGCGGCAATATCGGTTGCTGGCGATGGACCAGCGGATGACCTGGTGATGGCTTTGAACGCGGTGGTCTGGAAGCAGGAATTGCGTTCACAAGTACCGTACGAGCTAAATTACTGGATCACACTTAGTACCGATCGCGACTGTTAAGCAGAACTGCACAATGCGAAAGAAGAAAGCTACCACACCGGACTTTAATCTATACATATAATAAAATTGTAACAGGTCGATGTCTGTACATTATAGATATTAAAGAAAAATTAATGTGGGGGGTCTTTTTTAGAGCACCAGAAGCCAAATCAACCATTTTTAGAATTTTTGTCTGTCTGTCTGTCTGTCTGTCTGTCTGTCTGTCTGTATGTTTGTTCGCGCATCACTCGAAAACGAATGCATGGATTTGAATGCAGTTTTCACCGATGCATTGCTAGAGGTCTAACTTAAAATTTAGGAAGAAAAAAAATTAGAGAGTTGCCACCTGTTTGAAAATTGGAGTTTAAGTAAATTGATAAGAAAAAATTAATATTGCAATATGGGCGTCAAAAGAAAGAGAATGAAGAAGGCTTACAGCCAAAAATATTTTTTTAGAGTTGCCACCTGTTTAAAAATTTACATTAAATTTAATTTATAAGATAAGTTGAATATTGCAATATGAGTATCAAACTGAAAGGGTTTAGGAAATTATATTGCCGAAAATATTTTTAGGGGGGGCTGCCACCTGTTTGAAAAATTGTATTGTATTAAATTGATAAAATAAATGAAATCTATATCTACATCTATAAATCTATACATATAATAAAATTGTAACAGGTCGATGTCTGTACATTATAGATATTAAAGAAAAATTAATGTGGGGGGGTCTTTATTAGAGCACCAGAAGCCAAATCAACCATTTTTAGATTTTTTGTCTGTCTGTCTGTTTGTCTGTCTGTATGTTTGTTCGCGCATCACTCGAAAACGAATGCATGGATTTGAATGCAGTTTTCACCGATGTATTGCTAGAGGTCTAACTTAAAATATAGGAAGAAAAAAATTAGAGAGTTGCCACCTGTTTGAAAATCGGAGTTTAAGTAAATTGATAAGAAAAAATGAATATTGCAATATGGGCGTCAAAAGAACGAGGCTGAAGAAGGCTTACAGCCAAAAATATTTTTTAGAGTTGGCACCTGTTTGAAAATTTACATTTAATTTAATTTATGAGATAAATTGAATATTGCAATATGGGTATCAAACTGAAGGGGTTTAGGAGATTTTATTGCCGAAAATGGTTTTAGGGAGGGCTGCCACCTGTTTGAAAAATTTTATTGTATTAAATTGATAAAATAAATGAAATCTATATCTACATCTAGATATACATATAATAAAATTGTAACAGGTCGATGTCTGTACCTTATAGATATTAAAGAAAAATTAATATGGTGGGTTTTTATTAAAGCCACAGAAGCCAAATAAACAATTCTTAGAATTTTTGAATATCTGTCTGTCTGTATATTTGTACGCGCATCAGTCGAAAGCATGGAATTGAATGCAGTTTTCACCGTTGTATCGCTAGAGATTTAGCTTCCAATATAGAAGAAAAAATTAGAGAGTTGCCACCTGTGTTTAAAATTTCAGTTTAGGTCAATTGATACGGTAATGTGAATACTGCAATATGGCTGTCAAATGAAAGAAATTTACAAAGGCCTACAGCTGAAAATATGTTTGTGGAAGGTTGCCACCTATTTGAAAACTTTAATTTAATATAATTGATAGCATAAATTAAATATTGCAATATTGGCATCAAACTAAAGACGATAGGAAATTTTAATCCTGAAAATATTTTTAGGGGATTTGCCAACTGATTGAAAAATTGTATTCATTGAAATTTGTAAAATAAATGAAATATTGCAATACGAATATTAAACTAAAGAGGATTAGGAAGCTTACTTTTGAAAATATTCTTGAAGCGGGTTGCCACTTATTTGAAAACTTTAATTCAGTTAAATTTACTATATAAACTAAGTGTTGCCATATGGGTATCAAACGAGAGTACTTGAGAATAATAAAATTGCAACAGGCCGATATCTGTACATAATAGATGTTAAAGAAAAATTAATAGGGGGTTTATTAGATCAACAGAAGCCAAATCTAAAATTTCGGTATGTTTGTCTGTATGTTTGCAAGCGCATCACGCAAAAGCTAATGTATGGAATTAAATGCAGTTTTGCTAGAGCTCTAATTGAAAATATAGAATCCATTTTTTTTTTGTTTTAGTTTATCGTCGATCATTATTCCTAGGTATTTGAACGTATTAACTTTTTCCAGTGCGTCGTTGTTTATATTTAGAGTTAGCAACGCACCGTTCTCAAAATTTCGCCTTGATATAACCACAAACTTAATTTTTTTTTATTTCTGTTTGGAAGGGTTTTCGCTAAAAAAAATTTAAACTTTTCGTTGTTGCTGCCAAAAAAATTAAGAAATCTGAGACGTCACGTTTTACAATTTCATACAGTTCTCTTTACAATGCATTTCACTAAACTACTAAACGGCTGCATCGACTTGGTTCATATTTGGCAACACGTTGAAAATAAATATTCTGACCAAAAATTTACTCGGTATTTAGCTCGGGATATTCCTAAAATTCTTATACAGACTAAAACGTAAAAAACCAATATATCACTAAAACCAATTACGCTGGGGAACTGAAACTTAGCACTGATGCATATATTGCAAATGCATTGGGAAAGGGGGCGTGGCTCCTTCCTTCCATGCAAACTGAACTTCTCATATAGCTTATGTCTGGAACTGCTTACGCTAACGTCCTGAAATTCTACACAGCTACATATGTTATCAATACCGTAGTTATGGCGAAAAGTGATAATTATTGGAAAGGCTGGATCGATATACATTTACGTAAACGCGCAAGTATCACTCGATTGGGAACCATTTTCTCCTAGATTTATAAATCCCATTGAACTATTCTAACTTTGTCTTTAATTTTCAGTAAGGTAAAATTTTTGTGAAAATTTTGAAGAATTTTTTTAAGTTTTTCACAAAGAATGGAGCTTTGCTTTTACGAGTTTCGCTATAAACTGTCCTATCTACATACCTATTTGCATAAAATGATAGCCGTTTTCGTTGTTCGGAATAAACTCAAAAAACACTGAATAGAGTTCCGTCAGATTGTCGGAGGTTATCTTACATACATATATGGTCCAATTACATGCTACTATAAAACTCGCTAGGTGGTGCTGGAGTAGAGTTATTTATAAAAATCGTATTTATTAACCGATTTCGTTCAAATTTTAAATGTGAGCTATGTACCTGTATGATGGAAAATTCTTTTGATAAAAATTTACCCGATTAGTGCCGCTGGAGTTAAGGTAGAAATTCATAACACGTATTCATTTAATGGTAAGCAATGGTTTTGCAGAAAATAAGCCCAATGGATGGCGCTGCAGCCGAAATGTATAGAAACCCCGTGTGGTTGGTCTGCTTTGGACCTATGTTTAAGTTATACGAATTTAGTTTTCAGATGTTTAAATGAAACATGGGGTTAAGTTTTTCTGACGCCCTCATGCACGATCATGCGGTCTTGCATCTACCCTGAAATCAGTTCATAAATTTTACCACGAATTGTAAAAGTGGCGAATTAACAAGGAAAGATCACCGTAGGTATATCAACTGCTTCGTTTCACGATACTTAAGAGGAGATCACACTACTCATTTAGCAATGTACCGGAAAACTTTTCATCCTATGGGACAGCGAGGATTCTTGGCCTTCCTATAAAGAAAATGCACTTCTGTGCTCTTGAGTTTCCCTATAAGAACTTTTATTGGCATACGTAAGATCATACAAAAAGATTACGCATGATTGGCAGAGATCTCACAGGTGAAAATAAGACCATCAGTAAAGCTCATGACACCAAAAGGGATTGGTATTCCATATGGTATCACAGCGTTACTACTATTTGCCTATGTGTGAGGAGGATACTGCGCCTTAGTGGTTTCAACTTAAATCAAAAACTTTGACTTTACAGACTAATTTTGTTTTTAAACGCTCTTTTGCATTGGCTAACGCAAAAGCTCTTATTAGGCGCCGCGAAGTTAGCGGGCATTGGCTAATTACAAATAAATTCGTTTATTAACGTCGATTTAATAATTATTTCGGCTGAGATTTCCATTACGGAACCAATTGCTATTCCGTGCAAAGTATAGTGAATTTTTTTATGAAACTCGGTGGGGATACTAATGGAGGTCTCCTTTAACTATATTTATCACTTTCACAATGTTGTTGCTAATAGTACTTAAGTTATTTGTTGTTAACATATCCCGCCTGCTATCACATCATTTTATTATAACTCCACACCTATCACTTTTATTCACACAATATATTATCCTTAAAAGGTTCGCATGCGTTTGTAATACAATTATTAATTAATTAATTAAGTAAAACGCGTTTATAAATGTCTTCACAAACGTTTGCACATTTCACAAACAAGCAGAAATAACAATGGCTGACAGTAACACAAAATGTATGCTACCATACGTTAAAAAAATACACCACAAATAAGTGCGTATAATTAGGGGTATAAGTGTACAATACGTACATTGCTCTTATTAAAAATAACAATATTAGGATCGATAGTGGTCTTACTCCTGATCATAACGGTATATTTTTTTTCGGGGGGAAATAATATTTACTGGGGGTGGGGTTTAGTACCGCTCACAACTATTTCGGGCTATTCCGTCCAAATGGGTGGCCCGATCAAAAAAAAATTTCACACACTTGTAGTCAAGGGTCCACGCAATATTTTAACACTCACTTTTGTAAATTTTGGTTACTAATTTAATTACAAATTGGGTTTGAAATATGCCCTTTTTTGTAAAATTCGGAAACTAGCGTACATTTATCACTCCTATTCTGCTTAAATTAGCCAATTCACCAATATATTTTTGTATTTCCCTTCACTTTACACTTTACTTGATTTGTTATAACTTGCTTTACGACTTTAATATTAACCAATTCATCACAATTCATTAAATAAAAACACCTTCAAAATCACGCGTCTGACTTTGGTTGCATATGCAAATTAAATGGCGGAGTTCAGCTGTCAAACTCCAAAATATGCAAAAGAATGAGAGACAANACCCCTTTTTAGAAAGCGGCGACTGTCTCCTTTCTAATGGGGGGAGGGTTTGGGGGTTTGGGGGAGCCAGCCCCCTCCCCCTCTGCCCCCCACCCCAAAAACGGTGTGAGCGCTACTAAACATTTCCCTTTACTGGTGTTATTATAGTTAAAAGTACACAAATGTAGAAAACGTACATCGATAATTTGATAATGAAAATTTTTAGTAAAAAATCGCGCGATTTTTTATTAAAAATTTTCGCCTGTGGCGCTTTTTACATAAAAATCAATACTTCGATAAATAATGAAAATTTTTAATACTAATATTTTTTATTAAAAATTTTCGCCTGCGCCGCTTTTCCCATAAAAATCAACACTTCGATAAATAACTAAGTAAACATTTTTATTACAAAATCTCTCGATTTTAGACTGAATCACTTTTTTTTATCAATACATCGATATTTAATTTAAAAAAAAAGTTAATTACAATTCCCGTTTTTATTGTTTCTCGTTGCCAGTGCTTTTTTTTGGGCATTTTTTGTTGTGTGGCAGCACCGGCATTGTAGTACATATGGTTTACAAAGCAAAAAGTGAGGTGGAAGTTGACATTTTTTGCAACTTAAAATTCAATTTTCATAAAAACTATAAGCCTCCGGAGGGTGGGGTTTTCAGATTTACAATCACAAAAAGCCGCTCTAAACCCCCTCATTTTTGTTTTTTTTTAAGCCGGGTTCCGTATTGGAAAATTTTCCCATTATTTCAAAAATCGTATTCGTATTTTCAACAATAAGTGATTTTACAGCGGGCATATACCGATAGCGAATGGAATTAATTCAGCGAAAAGAAAAGAATTAAAAGGTCAAAAAAGTATAAAGTAGCGAGCGAACAACGCCTGCGTTGCCACCCGCAAGCACCCATTACATAGCGTTTGGACTGTCAACATGTTACAAATTCAAGGTAAGCTAATATAAAAATTCATTAAATATATATAATCCAACAATTGAGCGACGTGAAAGTTAATTGTTATAAAAAGTAAGTTATTACAAAAATTCATTCAATATATACATATATGTAATCCAACGACTGAGTGACGGCAAAGTTAGTTGTTATCAAAGCGGCCGCAGTGCTCGCTTGCCTACCTTCATCTTAATTTTTGCATTTATCTTTATGCATCTTTGTTTTGGTTTTTATTTTTATCTTTGCCTTTATCCTTTTCTTTATCAATAAAATAAAATAACTCATTTTCGGTGTATCATATTAAGAATGTGCACGCTCTATTCTTTTTCAGAAATGTTCGCACATGTATGCAGTGCTGTCGCCGCTCAAAGAACTTTCTAGCCAAGATTAGACGAAAAAGTTACCAAATGTGACAAAAAATATCAATTTTTTTATTAGATTAATAATTCAGGTCATCGCAAATTATATTTACATTTAATTGTATAGAAAAAATCAGTCTTCCCGTATTAGATGCATATGTATGAATGTTAATATCTTCATAAACATTACCAGCCTCTAAATGACGTTTTTAATTAAGTACATAGGTACACAGTTGCCAACTTCTTTGTAAGAATCAATGAAATACCTAATCAGCGTGAACAACCACATTGTATATGTTTTAAGATTAAGATTAAACAATTAAAAATTGGACTTATTTAACTATATCGTCGCTCAGCACGAAATACCTCGTATACGCCAAACGTAAATTTTACAAATGCGCAAAAAACCGATTTTTCCAAAACTGTGGAATGGTATTTTCACTGAATCTTAACTTAAATTAATAAAGTAATCAGTAATGGAAAAATAACAACCAAACCCTTTTTTATTGTACATACATGCCGTGGTATTGGATTCTGCATATACGAGGTATTTATATGTGTACTATCTAAGTATGTATTCATTTGAAGTAGTCTTTAGCAAACCATGTATATTATGCATTCTGAATATTATAAAACAAATACATACGTATGTAAGTAATATTAATACATTCATTCCAAATATTTTTACTTGGTTTCACTGCTGGGGCTCCCACTGCTACTGATACTCTCCTCAACCTCGACAGGTGTAGCTTGGCCTATGTCATAGGGCTGGGTAAATTCGATATTCGAAGCTTCGATATTCGAATTTTAATCGAATTTTAGCTCCAAAATGGCGAATTTTTGAAATCGAACTTTGTGTTGCTAAAATTCGGATAAAATGGAATTTTTCTAGAAAAATCGAATTTCATCTTTATTTCCAAAAAAATCAACTCTTCAACTTTCTTCTTTCTGACTAAATTTGCCATCACTGTATGTGGCACTCCATTTGTCTTAGGGATGCAAGTAAAAAAAATACATGATTTTCGAACTGATGCATCGGGACAAAAAATCTGTGCCTAGAAGGAACTGTTATTCCAAACACAAATTTAAAAATTTTGTTTGTAAAAAACTAGTTTTTTTGTTGATTTTTTATTTTAAATGTTTAGAGGCTTTTACGTTGGTGGCATGAAGCTTTTACCTGAGAAGACCCCTAGTAAAATTTCCCGGAGAATAATTTTCTAGAATAAATCAATCCTCTAACGACCTTCCAAATTTGCTTTTTGCGGGATTTCTTGAAGTAAGGGTCAAATTGAGCCTTTTAGGCGCGAGATAAGGGGTTAAAATGTTCTACAAAAATATTTTCCATGAAATTTTGGCTGGCTTCCAAAACGTCAACTGCTTTCCATACGTACAAAGTATAATATTCCATAACGCCGAACTACAAATTATTGACAATGTATACTTTTCCAAAACGCATCGTTAGAGCAATCAGCGCATCAGAAACAAAGTTGATGCTTCGTTTGTTATTGGTTATGGTGTTTAAAAAATGGAAAATTCAGAAAAATTGTTCATTGCTATATGGAATATTCAAAATGTGCAATGTATATGGTTGCAATGTGTCGCAACTCTGCATATACAAACAGTTTGAATACCGCAGTATAACAGTATCCAAACATTGTATTGAAACGATTTGGAAGTCAGCCTTTATTATATATGTCTTAAATTCTTACTATCAATTTGATATGTCAAAATTTTCCGGGACGCCAAAAACACCGGGATCCCGGGATTGGCATCCCTAATGTGTACGTATATGTCGTGTAAAGAAATGCCTAACGCTTTGCTTCCACTTATGTACGCCCACTTATATTTTTCAGTCTTACAATAACCCACAAATTAAGACTTTAAAAACAAAAGTCCCTGCCAAAGTGTATTTGCCTAAGGGAAATTTTAGCAGTTGATAAATAACCCACAACGGAAAACACAAAAAGATCGCACAGAGTGATATGCCACGTTGAAGAAATTAGTGTTTTGCAGTGGATAGAAAAAACGAGATTAAAACAGAGTAAGGATTTTGCGCTTCTATTCACTCAGACAATTTATTCAGAAGAAGGAAATAAAGAGGAAGCATATATACATGTGTTTCAATTGACATCTGTCAATGTGCACTGAGAGAAAAATTCATTAATTAATATTTACAACATTCCCTCTTAATTGATGATCTATTAAAATACAAATTCATTGAAAAATTAAAAAATACAAATTTAATTGGCATTCACTAAACCCATTTTCATGGCGCAAAAGGTATGCTTTGATATAGGAAGCGCCTTCGTTAAAATGTCAGCAACCATTTCCAAAGTGTTAATATGCTGTATTTTTAGTTTTCCGCTGCCTACGAGTTCACGTACAAAATGATGCTTGATGCTTATATGCTTAGTTCTTGCACTGTAAGTCCCCTTTTCAGTAAGATTGATAGCGCTTTTATTGTCGCAAAAAATGGTAACATCTGTGCCAACACGATCAACAATTTCTGCTTGCAATTGGGTTAACCAAATAGCTTCTTGTGCTGCAGCGCTTAGCGCCATATATTCCGACTCCGTAGTACTTAGGGCCACGGTAGGTTGTTTCTTACAAAGCCAAGAAATAGCTCCCCCTTGCCACAAGAAAACATATCCTGAGCATGAACGGAAGTCACAAAAACTGGACCCCCAGTCAGCGTCGGCAAAGCCACATAATTTATTATATGCACCTCGCTTGTTAAAGGTAAGCTGGTAGTCCATAGTGCCTTTTAAATATCGCAATATTCGTTTAACGGCTTTCCAATGGGCTTGGCCTGGTTTTTGATTAAATTGGCTCACGTTTGCCACACTAAATGCCAAGTCAGGTCTGGTACACTGGGTTAAATATAAAATGCTTCCAACCGCTTCCTGATAAGGAACTTTAGACATTTTTTCAATTTGCTCTGTCGATGACGGCGACATATCTCGTGTAAGTTTTTGATTGGGGTCACTTGGAATCTTCACAGGATCACAATCAAGCATATTAAATCGCTTCAATATTTCCTCGACATATTTTCGTTGAGAGAGTTTAATGACACCGTTTTCAAAATTGTATTCAATTTGAATGCCTAAAACATTTGTAGCATGACCAAGGTCTTTCATGCGAAAATGTTTAGACAGCGTTAATTTAAGCTGGTCTCGCCATTGATTCTCGTTGTAAAATATAAGCAGATCGTCGACATAAACTGCTACGATCACTATAGACTCGCCATTTCGTCGTAGATAGATGCACGAATCCGTTTTACATCGCTGGTATCCAGCTTTAAATAAAACTTCGTTTAATTTGAAGTTCCACTGGCGACTCGCTTGCTTAAGGCCATAAATAGCCTTTCGAAGTCCACTTCCGTCGTCATATTCTTCAGGCTGACGCATAAATATGGTTTCGTTGACGTCCCCGTGCAAAAAAGCAGTAATAACGTCCATCTGATCAATTCGTAAACCAAATTTTACCGCCATCGCCATGAGCAGCCTTATTGACGAATATCGGACTACAGGGGAAAATGTTTCAAAATAGTCCACGCCTTCTCGTTGACTGCACCCTTTGGCAACAACACGCGCTTTGTAACGCTCAGGTTTTCCCTCTAAATCCATTTTCCGTTTGAAGACCCATTTACAATTTATGCATTTACGACCAGCCGGCAAATTTACAAGCTGCCAAGTGCCATTTTGCATAAGTGATTGATACTCTGCATCCATCGCCTGCTTCCAATGTAACTTCTCGTCACAATTTAAAGCTTCACGTACGCTTGTTGGCTCACCATCAACTGCCGTAGTCGCCAAATGTGTAAACTCGAACCTCTCAACCGGTTTAGCTGCTCTTGCTGAACGCCTTGGAAAATCTGACGCAGTTTGATTATTGAGGCTAACATCCGTATCAGGTTCATAATCTTGGTCATCATCATCTAATTCGAGACTGCTTTCACCGCACAAAGTGGTATCACCTTCATCTTTGCCATCCTGGGAATCGCCTCTCAGTTCTTGATTAATATGATGTATTACAGCACTGTTTTGGCCGTGCTGCACGCCGTTAGCTACATTATCATTTGCAACATTGTCAAGGTCATGTTGCACACCCTTTTCTATATTTAAAATATTTTCACATGCAACATTGTTTTGGCCATGTCGCACGCCATTCGCAACATTGTTATGGCCATGTTGCACGCCATCTGCATTTAACGACGAGACAACACTCGACTCGTTGTCACTTTCAGCCTCAACAGCCAACTCTAGGTCAACATCATCAACAGGACAATTTTGCCCATCAATGGCACGCTGGCTTTCATCTCCTTCGAACACCACGACATCTCTGCTAGCTATCACCTCATAAGTACATTTATCCATTAAACGATACGCCTTTTGACTTTCGCAGTATCCAACAAACAAATATTCCTTTGATTTTGCATCAAACTTACGCCTTTTAACGTCTGGAATGTACGCCATAGCACGAGATCCGAAAACTCGAAAATGACTTATGTCGGGTTTCTTACCGTCCCAAATTTCCATGGGTGACTTATAGTTCAATACTCTTGTTACAGTTCGATTTTTAATATATGTTGCTGCATTCACAGCTTCGCCCCAGAATTTCTTTTCTAGATTCGCATCTTGAATCATACAATTGGCTTTTTCACATATAGTTCGTATTGTCCGCTCCGCTAAACCATTTTGCTGGGGTGTATAAGGGACTGTAGTTTCATGTCGAATACCATTCTGTTCAAAAAATCGGCCGAATTCATTTGAACAGAATTCAGTTCCATTATCACTCCGAAAACGTTTTATTTTTAATCCGGTTTGGTTCTCAACTAAGTTTTTAAATGCACAAAACTTCTTAAACGTTTCACTTTTATTTTTTAGCATGTATACGAACGTACGTCGACTGTAGTCATCCACCAGTACTAACACATAGTAACTGCCGCCAATCGATCTTGTATTCATCTTGCCCGCTAAGTCCGCATGAATTAGCTCTAGTAATTGCTTGGCTCTGGATCCACTATTTGAAAAAGGTTTTCTTGATTGTTTTCCTTTACAACAGGCAACACATTCACTGATGTCTTCACCCATATATGAGATTCCAAACACACCACCATTTTTCATTTTTTCCATATCTGAACAATTCAGATGTGCAAGCCATTCTCGCGTAAGCCAAATGCCAGCAAATTATTTTTTTCATCGAGTATTTCACATTTATTGACAGAAAAAATCACTTTATAGCCCTTAAGCACAAGTTGACTTACTGATATTAAATTTGCTGTCAAGCTTGGTACACACAGTACATCTTTCATTTGTATATAGGCGCGTTCGCCATTTATATTTACGGCCAGTTGAACTGTTCCAACGCACTCTACCTTCATATTGCCGTTATTAGCGGCCTTAATGTCTGAGCTTCCAAAATTCTTCAATTCAGTCATGCAGTTTCTATGCATAGTCATGTGCCTAGTTGCCCCTGAGTCGATGTACCAATCATTTTTGCTGAATTTTGCACCAAAAAACGCAGCACTAAATGCAAAAAATGTGTTTCGACTTTCATTCACTTCAGTACTTGATGTTTTTGTTTGCTGTTTTTCGTTTTTCTTTTTCTTCTCAGGGCACTTATTTGCTTTATGGCCTTTGCCTTTACATGAATAGCACGTAATACCACTAGATCTTCTATTAAAAGGTTTGCGATTGTTTGCCAAATATGCAACTTCCGAATTAGATGCCGACTTTGTTGTTTCCAACAACAATTTGGACTTCACCATATCACTTGTAAGTTCTTTTACACTAGATTCCATGGCCATTATCATTGGTAGATAATCATCGCTCAAACCCGTTAACAAAAATATTGCCAGCCACTCGTCTGGAACTTTAAATCCAGCTTCATTTCACTCACATATATGTCCATTGACTCACAATTTTCTAATTTGGTGTTCACCATTTTTCGCATAAGTGTCACTTTTCGCACTGCACCAGTGTCTTCAAAAATATCTTTCAATTTTTTCCACACCTCTTGTGGTGTAAGGGCTCCTTGCACATGCACAAAATTTGTTTTGTCAATAGTTAAAACTATTGCTGCTTTTGCTTTTGCATTTTTCCTCACGTCTGTCTCTTCGCCTGTGATGCACTTCGACAAGTCTTCGATTGCTAGGTAGCTTTCAATTGAGAACTTCCACGATGAGTAATTCTCCCTTCCCTTTAATTTCTCTATCGCAGACAGCAACGACGATGACATTGTAGTTTCTGCAATTTTATTTGTTTGCGCTGTTGTTGTTTCAATGGTCTTTTCAAATTTCTTTTGCGCTGGTGTTTCTTCGCTGCTACTGCAATTCCCGTCGTCTTTTGAGATCGGCTTAATATCTGCCATGCACAATGTGATATAGATTTTTATGTGCACAACCAATATACATACATGTAATGAAAAGAACTGGTGGCAATGAATTTTTATTCACTAAAATCGAAGAAATTTTTCTCTTTAACAATCTTTATTTGTGCTTTAACTTCTACTTATCTTTCTTAGGCATCTGGGCCCATAACCTGAAGAAATTAGTGTTTTGCAGTGGATAGAAAAAACGAAATTAAAACAGAGTAAAGATTTTGCGCTTCTATTCACTCAGACAATTTATTCAGAAGAAGGAAATAAAGAGGAAGCATATATACATGTGTTTCAATTGACATCTGTCAATGTGCACTGAGAGAAAAATTCATTAATTAATATTTACAACACACGTTGAGAAACACTCTTTGCTTGAGAGATCAGTGTTTGTGTCAGTGGTAAACACCATACAAGATACTTGGTGACGGTTATTTTCGATTTTTGTATGATATAGAGATAGATACTCGCGAAGGTGTAGGTATTAATAGGTTAGATACCCAGTGAGGTACTTAGATAGTTGTATAAGTAACTGATGATTTCTGGGTTACAAATGTATCTGTGGTATAGTGAGTAAGAGTAAAGAAGTAGAGGTATACTACGTCAATGTAGGTATTTTAGGGTGGTCCAAAAACAGTAAAGTCGGAATTGTAATGCTCTCACCCCTTAAGATTGTTCTATACCGAAAAAAATATATCCCTATTTTCTTGTTTTGAAAAAAAAAATTTAGAGGTCGCTCAAAGTTGTCCATGTATTTTTATATGGGAAAAAACAACTTTTCGCAGAAATGGTATATAATTCTTGAAAATCAATATTTTTCGATCGGAAAACTCTAGTTGTCTTAAAGAGACTTTCAGTAATAATACCAAATTGTTTATTTAACAATTTTTTAATATTAACGATTTTTTATTGGTCCGCCCATTGCATTTTTCGGAGTTTTTATGGGTTTTCGACGGACCTAGAAATTATAGTTGCAATGAGAAAATGGTTAAATAAACAATTGGGTACTATTATTGGGAATCTCCTGCAGATAAACAGAGTTTTCCGATAGAAAAATATTAATTTTTAAGAATTATATACCGTTTCTACGAAAAGTTGTTTTTTCCCCGTATAAAATACATGGAAAACTTTGGGCGCTGTCAAAACGTATGTGCTTCCAGAGGTGGTGGCTTAATAATAGTGAATTAAATCATATCTTTGGCCAAATTTTCTTTTTATACAATTGAGGATATTACCTTAATACTTGAATATTACTGACGCTGGTAGCTCCGTGTAGACTCAAACGAGAAGTGACTGATTAAATTAAATCGCTTTAGTTGTGGAACGTCGGACAAACACCGATATAGAAGAGGAAAGTTAACGAAAGTTAGTTGTCCTGCGGGAAGGACTTGCTAACGGCCCAAGCCTTCGCATTAATACGTATGTGGACACATACATGCGCATGTATAGTTATATACACACGCATTCGTACACACATACGTATTTGAGTGTACTAGAAAAATGACATTAAGGCGGAGCACCGGCTTTTTTAAATATTTAGGCTTAAGACCTAAACATACAGCCTCCTTGCGATACGCAACATCTGTATTTCGGAAACGCTCGAGCTACCAGCTTCATATGTTCTTACAATTTCAAAACAAGTGTATGAATTCATGTATGTTGCGCTGTTGAGAGCGGCGCCACCATTGTCAGGATCTTCGACCAGCGGTTCCATCCTTTTCCACCTAAAACATCTAGTGAGGGGTAAAATGAAAATCATAGGGAAACAAACATGGTTATAATTCAATGCACTTTATTTCATTAAAAACTTCAAATAATTCAGATTTTTATTTTAATTTTGTTTAAGTTAAATTGACGGCCGGCACGCCCCGGGCAGCACCCATTGTATTATGAAATGCGTGCGGTCGTGATAGCTGGCGAGGCCTAGTCACCAGTTTACATTCCCGTTGAAATGTTGTTGATTGCCCTAGGCGGAAAGGCCGAGTTCCCGCTCTGCGGCTTTGTCGCCCTTGGTGGCGTGATCGGTAATCCCGTGACTCGGATCCATCCGTATTTTTGCGCTCTTGTCGCAGCAGAGGCCGGAAAGACCGTGTTTCATGTCCCGCGTTAGTACTTCCCCCTCTTCCCCCGAGAGGCCTATTGTCGGTCCCAGAGTCGGACGCGTATAGTGTCGTCTGAGTCGGCTTCTTCCACTTGCACACTCCATGGTTTGTGGACTGGTTCCTCTGAGTCGTCTTCGTTGCCTCGTGCCCTCCATGACTCACATTCTCGTTGGCGCGTTGGCTCATCCTCCAAATGCAGAGTGGAGTGGTGTTTCTCACCACACCTACGGGATCTTCCCTCGCTTTGAATATCCTTCAGCTGGTGGGTCATGGCAAGATAGTTTGCCCAATAGCGGCCCAGTAGAGCTTCACGCAGTCTCTCCTCGGGCGATTTAGCACGATTAATAGGGCAGAGCCTAATAGGGTGGTGTGCATCGCATAAAGGGCACGGTAGCGGATAGCGGTGGGCGCGTTGTTCGACTCTTTTCCTCATCGTGGCGATATGAGACATAGTGTCGGCTGAAATGTGATTTCGTTGCATTGGATACTATAGCGTGTATATATATATATTTTGGGGAGTGAAAACGCTTCATTCTGTGGGTGTGAACTTGGCATTATACATATCTCTAAGATTCATTTGTGTAACCATGGTATAATGTAGGTAAATTACCTACGCAAGTTGTATGTAATGTAGCAAAATGGTCGAGCCAGGCGAGGCGGCATGCAGGCATGCTTGCATCCCAAGCTAGCTCGCCGTCGGGGTGGGTCATTTCCGCCTGACTTGCTTTTAACTACATTAGCAAAAAGTTATTCATGCCTGATACCTAGTGTACTAGTGGAGAGGACTATAGCAAATGCGAAGAAAGCAGAGAACAAAGAGATAGCAACCAATGAAGAGATGGTCCTGTCCTGTCAGGTGTAATCTCACCCTTCTTCTACGCGAACTTCACGCGATGCCTTGGGCGTTTTCGTGACTCCTCACCTACTTTACAATGCCCCCTAACCTGACATCAGTCCGTCTATCTATAAATCCGTCATTATACCGTCATTGTCAACGTTTGTACACTCCCACTTCCCCTCTGCTGCACAAGCGCAACACCCACACCAAAAATTTCGTGCTTAGCACTTCATTGCGAAAACCCAACACTTAAACAAAATCAACCTCAAATGATTTACTTCCTTTTTTTCTCACTTTATTATTACATCAAACTTTAATCCTAATTACAACAAAAAAAATCCAACACTTAACTCTAAAACTCAAATTCACAATCCAATTTTTCACTCTAGAACTCAAACTCTAAAATTCCATATATACCTCTAACACTCAGATTCAAAATCCAAAATTTAATTTTACCTCAACCTCTAGAACTCCATCTTTAACCATACCTACACGTAATACTTAAACCTAATCTCAATCCCTATCTACTGCTAACATAAAATTCAAGTTTAAATCCACGTACCCTAATGTTAGCTAAATTCTATTGTTATACCTCTAAGCGGCCTACAACACATTCATTACCGCGCAATCTAAAGACTTCCTTAATTAAATATCAAATTCAATTACCCTAACAATATTAAAGGAACTTCAACAATATACATAATTAACTTACGGTGGTAACCCAATGGATGCATGTATGTATATCCGCAATTACATACGTATGTGCACTTAATGAGCATGTGCGTATGTAAATATATGTAGGCAAATTTCGCAATCACCTTGGTCTCCAGAAATGATGGCGCCAGCACTCTGTTGAGAACCTGTTTGGGAGAATTAGAACCCTAACATACATACATATAATCTAAGATATTTCATGCATATGCTCGCCTTCAGCCGCGTTGCTGAGGCGTCGACCTGTCAGTCTTCTACGAGCGGGTCATAACAAGCGTGCGGGAAACTTAAAATTTAAGCTACCAGTACGTAAATTAAAGTCACAATTAACTCAACGTCGCGATCTATCTACATATATATATACATATGCATACATATATGTATATGAATATACATATGCACATATAGGTGAAGAATAGCTAAAATAAAGTGAAAATACGTATAGAGCCGAACGAAAGGAAAAAACGTGTTGAGCCCAACAAAAAAATTCACAATAACAAGGTGAAATTAATGAGTTGCAAAAATTAGATGCTTTGGGAAAAATACGTTCGGCAAAATCGATTTTTACTTAAACAAATTCAAAAAAATAAAAAAATAACTAAATAAGAAAAATCAGTCTAAAGCAAGATGCTACCGACAAAAATGCGACCACCCTACTACTGGCAATTTGACGGGATAAAATAAAATATGAAAACAACAAAACGGTAAGTAGAACTAAAGGGTTGTGCCAAAAAAATTTTACCAAAATATAATATATATAATATATATATATGGATATAATATATCCAACTGGAACTATGCTCCCGGCGCTGCTGTTGACCGACGGTATATGTGGAGCGATAGTCTCCACTGCTCTCTCCCACAATGCTGCCGGCGACGTTATAGCCCTCTCCACTGTTATGCTCATCTCCATTGTTATGCTCCTCCTCTGCTTGATGGAATCCACATATATGTAGAGTGGCCGTTGACCTACTCCGGCCGAGATATTTCAATCAGCTGTTCCTGGTGATCTTGTGGCTGCTGGCTCTAGTTATTAGCCGGGTTATCGGCACTGCTGTAGGGCTTAAATATGGGACACCTTGTCGAGTCGCCGGATGACAGTTAAAGTGGTTTCGTATCTTGCATGAACGTATACACATATGTATATGCCCGAGTACGTTTGTACACTTGCGCTGATGCCCGGCCTTTGTTGGTATGCTTTATTTGCCGCTGCGGGTGGTTGTGGGCCGTAGGTGGTAGCGTTTACGCATATATGGGCGTATGTATGTATTTTTATTTGGCTGAAACTCCAAAGTTTTCTTCCTGACCGCTTGGGCTGATTTTTGGGGTTTAAACTACCGTGTTGTTGTGAAGGAATGGAGGCCCTTTCGCTGTGCTAGCAGGCGACCTGAAATCAATAAAAACTTCCATTTAGCCCTCTTTGATATATTTAAGATTGTAATCTCGCGTACACTTTTGATACATTTGAGTCTCACACATCTAGGTACATGGACATATGCGTATCAAAGGTGTCAAATAAAAGTGTTCGCACTTACCTCCAGATCCAGAATGTGACTTTGATGACCCCAGGTACCGCTAGTATCCGAGTAGAGCACTGGGGGACCTCATTTACTCCCTTTAACTTTAAAACTTTAAACTTTATTACTTATAGTTACCACAAGCAACCACTTTAAAATTACATTTCACTTTCACTGTAAAGTACCACCGCAACTTTCGTTTTAAGAACCGCTTGTCTCAGTTTTGGTCCTTATATCTTTCTACGTCAAGTGACCGATTCCGTATAAGTTATGTGTATATTTATTTATTTACGTACAAAGGAATACATAAAAAATGCGGTTTAAGTCAAACATTCACACATACACACACACAGTCAAGACTGCTTCACCGAACCATAAGTCTAGCGAACTTTCTCACTCTAACGAAGTTACTTTCTTTTGGGCATCATGCATGTGTTTTACATATAGGTTTGATCGGCTTACAGACATGTAGGTTTGATCGAGTTCGCACGCACACACGCACAAAATTTAACATCAAAGTATCTGGCAAGCAGCTGGCGCTACAGACTCGTGCACGCCGATGGTGCCTGCACCATGGAGCGTGTGCGTAAAAAGATAACTAATGCGGCTGGTTGCAAGGCCATGTTTCCGCCTAACATGTGGCCTCGACCCACGACTTAAAGCCGGGCTTCTCTCCTGTTGCTCGTCGCTTGAGTTTGCTCGTACTGGTCACTGGGTGTGTACACATACATCCGTACAAGTATAGCTACCCTCCAGTACTGCTGGAGTCAATCGCTACTTTTGAACCGCTACTGCACCGACTCCTAGGTAAGTAGCTACACTATTAACCCGTGGTAGTGCACATGGTAGTGCAGAGTCGAACCAGTCGTAAGTAGAATAGCGAAAAACTACGACAGAGGGCGCCCATAAATCACGCAAGTGACTACTTTAGTAACTCCCGGTAGTGCAGAGAGAGCCGATGGTGACTACCGCCTAGGACATTGCCTTGTAAAAGTAATCGATGAAATACACTGCAAGTAGTCGGTCGGTAATTAACGGTGTTTATCAGGTAGCTACCAATTCAGCAGTCCTGTAGTCACTCCCCCGTACTGCAGGGTAAGGACAGTATCACAGGTCTACTACTATATCAATATCACTGATGGAAATAGAACAAAATAAATTAAACTAACACAGTAGAATAAAGTATATAAATAGTTAAATAAAAAAAAAATAAAAAAATTAATAAATAAATAATTACAAAAATAAATTGTAAAAATAAATAAATAAACAAATTATCACAGAATTTATATAGTCAAGTAGTAAAATAAATAAATAAATTTAAAAAAATAAATACATTTAAAAATAATTACCATAATAAATAATAAAAATAAATAAAAAAGCAAAATATCACAGAATTTATGTAGTCAAGTAGTAAAAAAAATAAAAATTAATAAATAAATTTAAAACTAATTACCATAATAAATAATAAAAATAAATAAATAAAGTCAGGAAAACTAAGTCAAAAGACATGCAACACTTAGCACAAGGACATTTAACAAATATCTACCCAGCAAAAATGTCCTTAGCATGGTATACCCCGATCTTCTTTCCACTGATATCACCGAGTTCATACATCGAGTTTCCTATTGCCTTTAAAATAATGCACTTGACCTGTTTTGGGCCTAATTTGGCATTATAGTTCTCGATTTGTGAACTCTGTTTAAAATTGGGGCGGTATACCACTTGTCCAGTTTGGAATCTCACTTCCTTACTTCACGTGTTATAAACCTTTTCGCTGCTATCGTGGGCTAGCTTCAGCTCATTAATAATCTTCTCCCTAATCAATTGAATGTTATCTTTTCCCGTTGTTATTTCACTATCAGAGTCCCTAAGTGCGCCCAGCTTTCGATATAACTCATACGATGCAGCATGCTGTATCATTGATATACCAAAGAGGGCGGAATATGGTGAAGTACTAATTGCTGAATGAATCACACTACGAAGGACGAAAGCTGCATAACTAACATGGTTGTCTCAATTTTTCTGATTGTCCTTTATATACGGTCTAATGATCTGAAGGACAGACCGATTTACCCTTTCGGCGGCATTCGCCTGTGGCAAATAAAACGCAGTTTTCACATGTTTTGTACCATATCTTTCAGCAAAGGTTTTGAAGGTCTCTATACGAATTGGTTTCCGTTGTCGTAATGAATGTATTCGGGTACCCCGAATACATGGAAAACTTCTTTTTCGAGGAATTTAACAACTTCTGCTGACGTAGCCTTTCTCATAGGTTTGAGGAACACGAACTTGGAGAAGTGGTCGAGTGGAGCCATGACCTGCGGAAGGCGAGTCATGTGAGGATTCCACCAGACCCTGCTGCAGCTCAGTTGGCACCCAGAGTTTCCAGGCGTAGTCCTCTTGAAGCCTGTCCCCCCGACTGAACTGTGTCCTTTTATAAACGAATCCGTCCGATATACAAAACTCAGGCAATTTAAAGCTGTTGTCAGTTATAGTTTTCTTTAATTCCTCATATTCTTTCGTTTTGAAAAATGGCGAGTTTAAACAAATATCCATCATTCTGTCGCTTATCGTCATTTCATCCATCCCTACTCTAGACAGCGCATCGGGAACTATGTTTTGAGTCCCTTTGCGATGTTGAATATCAAAATCAAACGCCTGCAGTTTAAGGCTCCATCTAGCTAGTCGCCCTGAGAGGTCCTTTTGATTAATTAGCCATTTTAAGCTTGCGTGATCGGTGATCACTGTGAAGGGCAAGCCCTCCACATAAGGCCTTAATCGTTTTATGCTCAAAACTGCTGCGTAGCATTCTAACTCCGTAATGCTG
>NW_016158152.1:151092-159098 GCF_001687245.7 Rhagoletis zephyria
CCCCCCCCCCCCCCCCACTCCGTCAGTCGACGCGTAGCACAGTATGTAAAAACGTTTGTTAAAGTCCGGGTGGGTCAACACTGGGGCTGAAATGAGGTTTTGCTTTAAGCGCTCAAAAGCAGTCCTTGCGTCGTCTGTCATTGTAAACTTCTTAATCTTTTCCTTCGTGAGACAGTCGTGCAGCGGAGCTGCATTTGTGGCGTAATCTCGTATGAACCTACGGTACCACCCTGACATCCCTAGGAACCNAAGCTGTTGTCAGTTATAGTTTTCTTTAATTCCTCATATTCTTTCGTTTTGAAAAATGGCGAGTTTAAACAAATATCCATCATTCTGTCGCTTATCGTCATTTCATCCATGCCTACTCTAGACAGCGCATCGGGAACTATGTTTTGAGTCCCTTTGCGATGTTGAATATCAAAATCAAACGCCTGCAGTTTAAGGCTCCATCTCGCTAGTCGCCCTGAGAGGTCCTTTTGATNAGTATGTAAAAACGTTTGTTAAAGTCCGGGTGGGTCAACACTGGGGCTGAAATGAGGTTTTGCTTTAAGCGCTCAAAAGCAGTCCTTGCGTCGTCTGTCATTGTAAACTTCTTAATCTTTTCCTTCGTGAGACAGTCGTGCAGCGGAGCTGCATTTGTGGCGTAATCTCGTATGAACCTACGGTACCACCCTGACATCCCTAGGAACCTGCTGAGCTGTTTTGGGGTCTTCGGCTCTGGGAAATCCCTTACTGCTTCAATCTTTTTGGTATCTGTGCGTACGCATCCATCGCCTCCCACATAGCCTAGGTACCTAACTCCTTTATAACAAAAGATACTCTTTTCCACATTTATAGTTAGTTTGGCCACACGCAGACATTTAGCGACCTTTTCGAGCAAACACAAATGTGACAAAAAATGAACAGAACAAACAAGTAAGTCGTCTAAGTAAACAAACACAAAGTCACGAAGAGAAGCGGGGATGACCTTGGCCATTAGCCTGCACATTCATTGTGCTGCGTTGCACAAACCGAATGGCATCACCGTAAAATGGTACAAAGGTCTACCTGGTACAGTGAACGCAGTCTTTTCTCTGCACTTCTTTTCAAGGGGAATTTGCCAGAAGGCGTCTTTGAGGTCTACCGCCGATATAAATCGCGTATTTTGTCTGCTCATGATCCCGTCAATGTGTGGCAGAGGGTACGCGTCCTTCACTGTACGTTCGTTCACTTTTCTCGCGTCAAGACATAAGCGGTTTTTCGTCACTTTGATGATACGATATAGGTGAGCTCCAGCTACTGTTGCTCTCCTCGATTACTCCCATCTCCATCATTCGGTCTAGTTCGCTGTAAACAAGCTTTTGGATTGCGGGCGATATAGGGTAAAATCTTTGCTTCACTGGTAAGTTTTCGTTGGTCACTTCAATGACATGCTCCTCAACGTCAGCCTTCCCTAGCCCTAGGACTGCGAATGAAGGAAATTGCAGTTTTACTTTGTCCAAAGCAAGACTTTGCTCCAGGGTAAGTGTGTGTTGCACCGCGTCAAATGATAAGTCACCCTCGGCGGGCACTAAATCTGCAACGACAGTGCTGCCAGAACCAACATTCATTCCTCTGCTAACCACATTCATATCAAAAACTTGCCAAAAATCAACACCCAAATATACTTCTTGCTGCAGACCAGGTACAATCAAAAATTCCATCTCTTTCGCCACATTATCCCATTCCACTGGGAGCGTTATTACACCTGTCACTGCGGTTTCACTACCGTTTGCCGTTCTAATATGTTGGCCCTTGATAGCCATTATCTTATCTTCCTTGCCTTCGAGTATGACACTTGCGTTTTTTCCTAAGCAACTCGCCCCGGCTCCTGAGTCTAAAAGCGCTAAAACCTCCTGTCCCCCTATTCTGNTTTGCCAGAAGGCGTCTTTGAGGTCTACCGCCGATATAAATCGCGTATTTTGTCTGCTCATGATCCCGTCAATGTGTGGCAGAGGGTACGCGTCCTTCACTGTACGTTCGTTCACTTTTCTCGCGTCAAGACATAAGCGGTTTTTCGTCACTTTGATGATACGATATAGGTGAGCTCCAGCTACTGTTGCTCTCCTCGATTACTCCCATCTCCATCATTCGGTCTAGTTCGCTGTAAACAAGCTTTTGGATTGCGGGCGATATAGGGTAAAATCTTTGCTTCACTGGTAAGTTTTCGTTGGTCACTTCAATGACATGCTCCTCAACGTCAGCCTTCCCTAGCCCTAGGACTGCGAATGAAGGAAATTGCAGTTTTACTTTGTCCAAAGCAAGACTTTGCTCCAGGGTAAGTGTGTGTTGCACCGCGTCAAATGATAAGTCACCCTCGGCGGGCACTAAATCTGCAACGACAGTGCTGCCAGAACCAACATTCATTCCTCTGCTAACCACATTCATATCAAAAACTTGCCAAAAATCAACACCCAAATATACTTCTTGCTGCAGACCAGGTACAATCAAAAATTCCATCTCTTTCGCCACATTATCCCATTCCACTGGGAGCGTTATTACACCTGTCACTGCGGTTTCACTACCGTTTGCCGTTCTAATATGTTGGCCCTTGATAGCCATTATCTTATCTTCCTTGCCTTCGAGTATGACACTTGCGTTTTTTCCTAAGCAACTCGCCCCGGCTCCTGAGTCTAAAAGCGCTAAAACCTCCTGTCCTCCTATTCTGGTTTTCGCAAANAAAACCTCCTGCCCTCCTATTCTGGTTTTCGCAAAAAATCTGTTGTCCCCTTTGGTGGTAACAATAGTGGAAATAATCTTATTATGTATCCTCTTGAGATTCTTTTTCTTAGCCCTCATCTTCTGGATTTTAGCAAAGTTCCTATTTCTCTTCTTCCCTATAATTCCCTCACAAAAAATCCGCCTGCGTGCCTCTTCGTATTCGATCTTCCTTTGGTGTAGACTCTTCCTAATAATGCTCCTATCTTCTTCGCTGTTTTCCCGTTCTTTATCATTCTTTTCACTGGTAAATGTGTTTCTGCTAAGGACCCTGACTACTTGTTTTGCGGGTTCTCCTCCTCCTGGCGTGAGTCCCCGGTTATCTCGGCCAGTTTTAAGTTTCCCTGCACAAGAAAAACAAATCATATTATGAAAGGGCGAATTACACTTACTATTTTTTTGGGCTTTGGTGGGATTTTTGGAAAAATTGTCAACGGGCATACCACAGGTAAAACATAACAAGAGGTGGAAAGGTGATGGACAAAACGAACCTACGGTGGACGAAGACACATTAGGACGACTAGACGATGACACATTAGGTTGAACACTCACATACTGCTGTGGCTTTTTACGTTGAATTCTACCGATTTCTTCTACTTTCCTATCTTCTATATTTTCTAATTTTGAAGGCTCCGTGAAATCTATCTCATTAACCTGTTTGGTCTATTCCTGTTATCGCGCATCACCTTTTCAGCCCTCTTACACTCGCTTTTGAGATCCGCTAGCGTGTCCATTTTTGAGGCAAAAGTTAGATTCGCGAGGTACGGCTTAAGGTTTCCCCTAGTAATGCCTACCAATTCCTTCTCTGGTATTTTTTTTCTAAGGCAGAATGTCAGACTGTGAACGTCTCCGTAGAAATCATCGAAAGATTCCTGAACCTGTTGCTTCCTTTCCATGATTTCCCTAATTATCTCATAGTTTGATTCGGCTGTCTTGAAGTGGTTTAGCAGTTCAGACTTAAGTTCAAAATAGCCGAAGCTTGGGTCATCAGCATTGCCTTCAAGAATCTGCCAATACCACTTCAAGGCATTACCGGTAACCAGACAATGAAAATAAGTGAACAACTGGTAGTGCGAAATACCGTATTGTTCACGCAACTTTTCGATTCTAAAAATTAAACTTTCTACTGTAATCCCCTTGGCAGAGCCGTCGAACTTGACATGCCAATTATCTAGGTCAATTTTCTTCAAAGTCTCATTAAGCGCACTCGAACTACTTCGTCCACTAGCCCCGTCCTCACCTCCTCACCTAGGTCCACCACCTGCAGACCTCGAACTACCCGCGGCAGCGTCACTAGGTGGCAAATTCAGCTCGTCCTGCTCTGACATTTCTAAGATCACGTCTAGTTTCCGAGAGAAACTAAGGGTATTGTTGGACGTGTTAATGGCTACCTTGTTAGTTATTCTGAATGAAGATTGCGAATTTTCCTCGTGTCTTAATGTCGCAAGCACCCTAGCCGTGCACCTGTTAAAATAATCGGTGGGCACGAAGTCCACCTGATATGAAATGCCTGTGTCTATTTGGGTGAAGAAAGACCCAACGACTTGGTTCTCTAAAGCTCTCGCTACACTTCGTGTGCCTCTACGGTTCGAGTTCAGCAGTCCTAATCCTCTGGTACTATTTCTTCACTCTCACACTCGTCCATTCACACAAATAAATTTGTCGATAAGTATTCAGACACTTTCGCAAAAAGCTCAATTCGGTGACGCCAAAAGATAAAAATTTGATTAAAAAAACTCAAACGTTTCCAAACAAATATTCAAACTTCAAAAAAAATAATTTAAAAAAATTGAAATTAACACTATAAGGGGATTACGGAAAAAACTAAAAATTCAACTCAACTTCGATTCGGGAAATGTACGTTTGTAAGTGTAGGATAATAAATGCTAAAAAGTATAGTTCAGGTAAACATGCAAAATGTATAATATAAAATAATATTTAAAATTGAAAAGTAATAATAAGGATAAATGAATAAAATTATAAATAAGAGTAAATGACTTTAACTGCTAACTAAAATTAAAAAAAATTAAAAGTTCAAAACAAAATTCAGGCTTTGTTTATTTTAAGGCGACATTTGCGAATTATTTATTTATATTTTTATATTGAAAAATGTGTATAAAATATTTTCCTTTATGTTATATAAGTCTATATGTATAAAGTTTTGCTTTGGTGTGTGTTGGTGTTGCCTTGGCGAGGTCATTGTGGGAGTCCGTCCGTGTGTCCACTGTCCAAAAATCAAACTCAGCTAATCCTCCTCTTTATGTTAATAAGTGTGGCACTTCAACGATTTAAGTTCTGGCTCCAAGCGCGGCTGCCACACTTTCCCGCAAAACTCCTAGCGTAAACTACCGCCTGAGCAAAACTTCCATAAGCCTCACGTATATGCGGTGCTGGACCGCACACACGGTAGCTTGAATGGTATATCTCACAAAGACAAAAAAAATAAAAGTAAAAATAAAATTAAAATAAATAAATATCCACTGGCCATCGTCTCATCTTCAGTTTCCACTCATAAGAATGCAGAGGTCCTTAAGAGGTACCCTGAAGATGAGGCGGGCACTCCCCCCTATTTTCCAATTGGGCACAAATCGCCTACGGTGACCGAAGACAATGATACCCCCTTGACCCTACCCATCCGATAGAAAGGAAACTAAGATAGAAGTATGCAAAAAGAAAAAATGAACTGAAAAAGGAAAATGTCTTAGTATTAGCAATGATGGGAAATCTAAAAATTAGTGGGCTATTACGTTGGGCGCCATTGTAATGTAGCAACATGGTCGAGCCAGGCGAGGCGGCATGCAGGCATGCTTGCATCCCAAGCTAGCTCGTCGTCGGGGTGGGTCATTTCCGCCTGCCTTGCTGTCAACTACATTAGCAAAAAGTTATTCATGCCTGATACCTAGTGTACTAGTGGAGAGGACTATAGCAAATGCGAAGAAAGCAGAGAACAAAGAGATAGCAACAAATGAAGAGATGGTCCTGTCCTGTCCTGTCAGGTGGAGTCATCCCACCCTTCTTCTACGCGAACTTCACGCGAAGCCTTGGGCGTTGTCGTGACTCCTCACCTAATTTACAACGCCCCCTAACCTGACATCAGTCCGTCTATCTATAAGTCCGTCATTATACCGTCATTGTCAACGTTTGTACCCTCCCACTTCCCCTCTGCTGCACATGTAAGTGAAGAATAGATAAAATAAAGTGAAAATACGTATGGAGCCGAACGAAAGGAAAAAAACGTGTTGAGCCCAACAAAACAGTTCACAATAACAAGGTGAAATTAATGAATGGCAAAAATTAGATGCCTTGGGAAAAATACGTACGGCAAAATCGATTTTTACTTACACAAGTTAAAAAATAAAATTAAAAAATAACTAAATAAGAAAAATCAGTCTAAAACAAGATGCTAACGACAAAAATGCGAGCACCCTACTACTGGCAATTTGACGGGATAAAACAACAAAACGGTAAGTAGAACTAAAGGGATGCGCCAAAAAAACTGCTCTACATATACGTATGTACCCTGACATGTATGTACACATGCATAAAAATTTTCCCAAAATATAATATAAAATCCAACTGGAACTATGCTCCCGGCGCTGCTGTTGACCGACGGTATATGTGGAGCGATAGTCTCACTGCTCTCTCCCACACTGCTGCCGCCGATGTTATGGTGCTCTCCACTGTTATGCTCATCTCCATTGTTATGCTCCTCCTCTGCTTGATGGAATCCACATATATGTCGAGTGGCCGTTGACCTACTCCGGCCGAGATATTTCAATCAGCTGTCCCTGGTGATCTTGTTGCTGCTGGCTCTAATTATTAGCCGGGTTATCGGCACTGCTGTAGGGCTTAGATATGGGCCACCTTGTCGAGTCGCCGGGTGACAGTTAAAGTGGTTTTCATTAGCGCACACAAGGGGTGGGTTTTGGGGTTCAAACCCCCCCTAAAGCTAATAACCTGAAACACAAACTGTATCCTAAAGCCAGCTCTCAAGAAAAATCACAAGAAATATTTTTTATTATAAAGCACTTTGCTTTTGCTGTAAATTTTCTTGAAGAAATAAGTATACGAGCATTTTTTTCTTGAGAGATGCAAATTGATTTAAGAAATTTTGATAGAAGAAAATTCCTATTCCATTTCTTGTGCGCCATTTTATATGAATTTTTCGTTCTTTTTTTGAGAGTCTTAAAAGTTTGACTGCGAATGAAGCCTAAAAATATGCAATGCATACTCACTTATAGAGCCTAAAAGAGTTTACAACTGATATGTCCTTAACAAGGATTCGAAGATTTAATTTGCCCACTTCGAATTGGTTCCACCAAAATTGCCTACATAAAAAAAATTCAAGTTCATTTAATTTTCTCGGTATTCGAAATATTAAAAAAATTAGGCAATCGTAAAAAATCACCATCTCATTCGAAAACCAGAAACCAGATATCGAGGAAAATGAACATTAAAACTCTTCTTTTTTTAAATTTTTTTATTACTTTTGCAAGTTGAGCGCATCTTGTGTTTATAGAACTTTATATTAAACAAGTAATTTCAAATTACGGGAAGACCATTGAGGTAACATCTTTCACGTGGTCCAAAGTTATGCGTTAGCATACTATTCCGACGAATTGATAACCTACCCCTTTTTCGAAGTCGGTTACAAATGTTTGAGTTTTTTGCTAATTTTATGTAAATAAATGCAATTTATGACACTTCAAAAAGTTTATTTATTTATTACATACTGTACATAAAACTTGCATAAATGTACTTTAATGATCATTTTATCTGAAGCGAATTTTCAGAAGTATAAACCCCTCCCAAAATACATTCCTGGGTGCGCCCCTGGTGGTTTCGTATCTTTCTTGAACGTATACACATATGTATATACCCAAGTACGTTTGTACACTTGCGCTGAGGCCCGTCCCTTGTTAGTATGCTTTATTTGCCGGTGCGGGTGGTTGTGGGCCGTAGGTGGTAGCGTTTACGCATATATGGGCGTTTGTAGGTATTTTTATTTGGCTGCAACTCCAAAGCTTTCTTCCTGAATGTTGTAAAACAATGGAGGTCCTTTCGCTGTGTTAGCAGGCGACCTGAAATCAATAAAAACTTCCATTTAGCCCTCTTTGATATATTTAAGATTGTAATCTCGCGTACACTTTTGATACATTTGAGTCTCACACATNTTGTATGTATTTTTATTTGGCTGCAACTCCAAAGCTTTCTTCCTGAATGTTGTAAAACAATGGAGGTCCTTTCGCTGTGTTAGCAGGCGACCTGAA
>NW_016158153.1:0-7295 GCF_001687245.7 Rhagoletis zephyria
GTGATTGCTATTTCGGAAATCACCACATTTTCTCATCAGACTTCTTTCAATGGGATTCGATTCAACGACCCCAGCTGACTCAGGCAGTTGCCTACGCACTTTGCTAAGTTCGACTTAATTCTTGTTGCTTTTTTCAACTTTTTCATTTGTCCCAACTACAATCAAGCCGTTTTTAATGAAACGCTATTGGGGAAAAGCAACAATAATTTGAAGAAATGGTAGAACGACTCCAGCTGACTCAGCCAGTTGCCTACGCCTTAATTCTTGTTGCTTTTTTCCATTTTTCATTTGTTAAGCCAACTACAATCAGGCGCAGCTATTCCTTAAAACATGCAAACAAATTCTGACTCGAGCTCACCTCCTGTTGAAACTGAATGGACTACAAAACTGGGTGCTCTAAAATTTTTTAGAAATTCGGATTAAAAAGTTGATATTTTGTTGAATTTTTTTTAAATATTTTCAATTCCTATAAGTGTTCTACATAGTTTGACACTTCAAGTTACATGGCTTTTGTTATAGAATTAACCATGATAAAAAAAGAAGGTAGTTACAATAAACAACTTTTTGAGGGATACTGAGATTTTTGAAGTTTCATAATGTGTTCATGTTGCTAGCAGCGTTACCATATTGTTAATATTTAAAAATAAATTAGGGAATTTCGTTATGGGAATTTCTTTCACAGTAAATGGGTGTAAATAGTTAAGTCTTCTAAGACGAAACCAAACAAGTCTACTACATGCTATAAATATGTATTGAAAATATGTACATATAAAGAATGCAATTTTACTTCGAAGTACAATGAATATGCCATTAATATGTACTTACGTAAATGGTATTTCTCACCCCTACCCCAAAACTGAAAATTAATCTATATGTGTGTATGTATGTTGCGTTAACATTATTAAATGTTTGTATTTAGGTAATAAATTCAACAAACCCATCAAGAGGTAATTTTTTTTATTTTCTTATTTTCATATTAAGGTTTGTTCTCTTTTAACTTTAGATTTAAATATCGTATTGGAAAAAATGTCCTTCCCAAAAAAAAAACGGTTTACAATTCTCGATAGTAACATTGGAATTGTACAATACATTTTTTTTTTTAATTTGGACTTAATTTTTCATCGTTAAATTCAATAAATTTTGAGTTAAAATGCTCCCAAAAGATTAAAAAAATCATCACTTGGTTTATAAAGACCTCCTTCAGATATGCAATTAACGAAAGTAAATTATTGTCTTTCTCTTCACTCGTCCTGAACCCGAATTCCGCCCGACCCATTTTCGACACAAGGTAACCTGCGAAATTCTCCAGCCAATCAAACTCGATATCGTTAAGTGGTATTTTTGAAAGTTTCCAAATGCGCAACTCTTTTTGCTTTTTATTATTTTAAAACATTATTTTACAAGCGGGCCCATTGCCAGACTGCGCAGACAGAAATACACAGTAAACTCATCCCTTTTTGTAGCCACAGATAGAAGCAGACTGTTCTAATTATTATACATATATTACAAAGCGTGAATGAGATGTATAGTAGTACTTCAGAACTTATACTTATTAGGCATGATACAATAATTTTTAGAAGGTAGTTTCACTTCTTCTTCTTATCCGCCATGTTAGCTATCTGACAGAAAACGTGTTTCGTATTTTTTGTTGTACCAACTTAAAAAAAAAAATCCAGCTTTTGACGTTGGAAAAATAAATAATAATTTTTGAATATTTTTTAATAATTTGCTTCATAAAAAATTAACTGCTGCTTTCGTGGATATTGCAACACACGGAATAGATGTAAGGATACAGCCATAAGAGCCACCGCATACCACAGACTTTATCGGCCGCCTATTTAAATAGTACACTGAAAATAAAATCTGCGTAAATATAACGAAAACTTGCGTAAATCTTACGAAATTTTTCGTCGTTTTGAGCCACGAAAGTTTTCGTTGATTGTACAAAACCATTTTCGTACATACTACGAAAATATGAGGCATCAGATTTTTAGTACATTTTACGAATGTATTCGTACTATTCACTAAAAAATTTCGTACTATTTACAAAAAAAAATCGTACTATTTCTTTATTTTTTACGAAATTTTTGTAAAATGCACAGAAATAATTCGTATATTTAACGAAATCACTTTCGTAAAATCGGCGCTCGTTTCGTAGAATGTGCGATTTTGCTTTCATTCTCCACACTGTAAAAACCATTTTACGAATTATAATACAACACTTTTATTTTGCTTTTATAGTTGATTTTAAGCGTTTTTGTTTAACAAAACGTTTTGCAAAAATGCTTAACATTATTGATTAAAATATAATGAAAGTGTTGTGCTATAATTTTGGTCATGTTTTTATAGTGTTATTAATAAAAGCAATCATACGTTCTACGAAAGAAGAAGGATTTTCTGACTACACTGTAGTTTAGAATTAATAAAAAAGGTTATTTTACCTATAATAAAATTTAAATCTTTTATTTATATGCATACGAATAGGTTCTATACTACATATTTTTTTATTGCGTAGGCTTCATTCAATAAAGTATATTGATGCAAAGTGTTAAACTATGAGACTCAACAAAACTAAATATAATAAGATATAAAATAAAATAAAATACTGGTTTTACTTTCTTAAAAATTATAATATTTTTATGTAGAGGCACTTGACAGATTCGCAGCTTCATCGATGTTTGTTTCCTTGACGACTATAAATTAAAGGAAAATTATAAGGCGTCTGAAAAGCAAGTTTCAGTGAAAAGTCATACATGTATGTTACTTTTAATTACATTAAGAAGTGCTCCTGGCTTAGGCTTGCCGTGGATAGGTAACTGATGAAATTGCCCATTTATGAAGTCCCACATTGCAGCGCAAGGCGCAGCGTAGGCGATGTTAAAAACATTTGGGTTGTTCACACTTGCTTGGTTATCAGGTTATCTGGTTAAAAATTATTATTCTGTAGTGTATGTTATTGTTGCAATCTGTATAAAAAATATAACAACATAACCAGATATCCTGATAACCAGGCAAGCGTGAATAACCCAATTGTATGCTTAAAAGCATAGTATATCCACAGCGTTAATATTTAATTTTGTATTGTTTTTTAACCAGAAAATCTCTTTTTAAAACGTTTAAAATTATATTATACGTTTCACAGCAGCCAACAATTAATTCCGCAATGACACGCGATTCAAAAAATATGATGAAATATTAAACTGCCGGTAATTGAGTATATTGTACGAAAATATTCGTATGTTGTACGAATTTAAAAAACATGTTTCTGCATTAGTACTTTATACGAAAGCATTAACTAAATTGTACGAATACAGAATTGTAGATTTCGTAAATTTAAAACCATACGTAAATATTACAAATGCCTTCCTACAATATACAAAATTATTCGTACAGAGATTTGTTCAGTGCTTTACGAATGTATTTCGTAAAATAAACGTAAGATTTCGTAAATTGTACTGAAAAAATGCCTTACGAAAGTCCTTTCGTTATATTTACGTATGGTTCGTAAAATCTTGTTTCGTTGTGAAAAATGTGTTCGCATTATGAACGAAAGTTTCGTACATTGTACAAAAACCAACACTACGAAAGATTTTCGTAGCACTTGTACGAAATTTTATTTTCAGTGTAGGGCTCGCTTTAAATATGTACATGAAGATGTATGGAGGTGCGCACACTACACCAGCTTAATCGCTCCTAGAAATAAGTTGTGGTGCAATGGAAAGGCCCATCTAAATCGGCGGCCGATAAAGTCCGTGGTGTGCGATGGATCTAATCCATTATAAACAAGAAATATTGCCCTTATATTTTCATTTGTATGATTTTTATTCATGTGATTAGCAGTGGCAAAAATTTATGTATTAAATACGTATATTTATATTAAAAATTAAGTGATCAGTTATGAAACATATACATCTTTACATGTTCTGTTCAAAAATATCTAAAATAACAAGCGAAAATCCCCAAGTTCTATATCGTAGCAGTGGCCACATTGCTTGTTTGTCACAGACACGGTTTATGTCAAAAATTTTTAAGTGAAACTACCTTCTAAAAATTATTGTATCATGCTTATTAGGTACATAAAAACATATTTTTTATTTTATTTTTATTTATTTTTAAGCTTCAACGCAACAGCCGTGGGCTATATTTCAGCGCTGACACAATTAAAATTACATAAAAAGCAACTTAAATCTAGTGAAACTATTTGCATTATATATCTACCTTTATCTTAGATAGGAAAACGAGAGATAGAAAGAATAGAGTAATAAGGAAAAACAGCAGAAGGAACGATTAGTTATACATATCTATATTTCATTATGCAAAAAATTTGTAGAGCTCGCTTTTAAAACGCACAATGCTTTTGATAATGCGGATGGGAGGCCATTCCAAAGACGAATAGCGTGGACAAAGAATTACCGCTCGGATATTGAGGTGTTGTATTTCGAGTGTAACAGCTGTGAAGATCTAGTTGACCGGGTATAGTGTAATCGGCACTTTAGATACTGCAGTTCATTCGTAACTAGAATTTTATGCAGCATTACGAGACACCTTACCTTTAATAGATCATTAAACGAGATTGAAAAAATCTTTGTGGCAAAATTCGAAATATGATCACGCTTTCTAATGCCGAATATATACACGGTTAAAAATTTCGGTTTTAATTTTAAACTTTTTGGACTACATATATGACCAAACTAAATTCAGTTTCAAATACAAACCTTCCAAGTTTAAAAAAAAAGAGAGCACATATGTTGGGTTTAGAATTTAAACAATTCGGTTTAAATTTTAAACCCAAACATTTTCATAATTAAGAATAAAAAAAAAACCATCTTAAATTTCATGCTCCGTCTGGTTGGGATTGAACCCGGACAGCCTTGGTAGCAACCAATTGTATCAAGCATCTTTGCACACTCAGCTACAGCCACGCATGTAAATGTGCTTTCATGTGTTGAGTTTGAATCAACACCACATTTCGCTGTGCAAACATATTCTATTTCAGTTTAGATTTTAAACCAAATTTTCTATATATGAAACCTAGAAACTAGATTTAAAACATTTTGGTTTGATTTTTAAACCACGAACTTTTTGGGCTAAAATTTAAACCAGAATATATTAAAAATTGCGTAAAACTATTGACTGGTTTAAAAAGTAGACTATAAAAGTTTAAAAAAGGCAGTAGTCCCAGCGCGGTTTAAAAATTAAACCCAAATTTTTGACCGTGTACCGGGAAATATTGTTGAACAGTAAATTAAGCTTCTTATTGCATACACTATCACACTTAGCAAACAATTCTGAACCATATAAGAGTGTCGGTATCAGGTAACTTTTAACAAGAAGTAGGCGGATTTTAATTGGGGTAAAATATTGAGTGGCCCATAAGGACCGCAGCATACCATAAACTTTCCCGATCGCTCCATAGATGTGGTTGTTCCAGGTTAAAGTCCTGTTGAAAATTATACCAAGGTTTTTGGCGGAGTCAACGTACCGTATTGTAGAGTTATTCAGCGTAACTTTGTCAAAGCTGTCGAGCCGAAAGTTTTTCTTATGTATAACAATGCATTGTGATTTGCTGGGGTTTATGACCAGTCCATTCATAGAAGCCCAACCACTGACATGGTCTAAATCATAATTAAGATTTCTGATGCAAGTATTAATGGCGTCGGGTGGGCAGCTGATAAATAATAATGGACCAAGAACGGAACCTTGCGGTACAAACTGACTGATACATGAGTGTCATGAGTTGAGGGAAACATGGTGTTACTTACAATATATCTTTGTATACAATATTTGAGGTGAAAATATATTCAGAATTAACTTTTTGATTAAATGTTTCTTTAACAGAAACAATAATATCCGAGAATCGTCTTACTCTATAAAAGGCTACATATAACTGTCCAGGGTTAAGTAGGTATAATCCGGCTTTGTCAAGAGTCTGGCCCTGGGCTTTATTAATTGTTATAGCAAAAGCTAATCTTATACGGAACTGTTTTTTTGTCATTTGAAAGGGTACAGTTGGATCTGATGGAGTTAAGTTAATACGCGGTATGATTGCCGTATGAAATGGTAATATAAAAGTACGCAAAGTCGGAAACTAGTAGTGAATTTCCTTTTGCGAATTCTAATGTATTTGCAGGAAAGTTGGCATTTCAAACGAAATATTAAGAATTATACGTGAATTGTGTAATTTATTTCATCGGTTAAATGTGCTTTATTTGAATATAAAAATAAACATAATGCACAAAAACGTGTACTTCTATTTCACACGTACATAAGCTACAATTTTTTTAATTTGCAAAGAAGCAACGCTGTGCTACGGCTAAGGGAGCGGTGCGAGAGAGACAACTGTCAGTTTATCGAACCTTTAATTAATGAATTATGTGTGCGCCCACCACTGTCGTATACGGTTTCATGCTGCAGTAGGGATGTAAAAAAATATCGCTGTATCGAGCAACATCGATGGTCATGGCTTCAAACATCGATGCTTTTACGAATCCGATGTTAAATCAAAACATCGATGTTTTGAAAAACATCGAAGACGTTTCTTGACTAATTTTTCACCATTTCATTTTGTGAGCGCTTTAAAATTTTGTGCCAGCGTTTAACAGCGATTAATAAGTACTTTCGTGGAATCATGCCCAAGTAAGTTTCTTTAATAAATTCCCATATTACATTTAATAAATGTTCATATGTGTAATCGTATACAAGTAAGAAATACCCCTGCAAACCATTTTTTCAGAGTATTCTGAATTGTGGAGAAATTTGAAAGAATTCGTAAAGATCTCATCCGATTTTTTGACGAATTTTCTAAAATGAAATAAACTGTGCACACTTCGATTCCTTTACGAAATTTCGAAAGAAAATCGGTAAAACAATGAAAATAATGCTGCTATGTGAAGAATTTCTTGCAGAATTTTTCAGAATTTTCTTTATTTTTCATACAGAAATTTCTTTACGAGTTCGTGTCAACCCCTTCATACAATTTTCTTTGAAAATTCGTAAAAAACTCGTTACAGAAATGTGATACTCCTAAAGATTTCGTTAAGATTTCGGAAACTTTGGTTTGCAGGGACTTTAGTTGCTTTATAAGTATGTAGTGTACATCCACCATAGACCAGGTATTCACAATACGCCAAATTTTGGAAAAGACCCGCGAGAAAAGGATCGACACTCACCACCTATTTGTCGACTTTAAAGCCACTTTTGACAGCACTAAAAGGAGTTGCCTATATGCCGCTATGTCTGAATTTGGCATCCCCTCAAAACTCATACGGCTGTGTAAAATGACGTTGAGCAATACC
>NW_016158153.1:7417-7790 GCF_001687245.7 Rhagoletis zephyria
TCTCTCGACGTAAGAAAACCACGCTCTATAAGTCACTCATCATGCCCGTGCTGGTATATGGCGCAGAGGCATGGACAATAACAACATCTGATGAGGCGGCTCTTGGAGTGTTTGAGAAAAAGATTTTGCGGAAGATTTACTGGCCTTTACGCGTTGGCGACGGCGAGTACCGCAGACGATGGAACGAAGAGCTGTATGAGCTTTACAACGATATGGACATAGTGCAGCGAATTAAAATACAGCGGCTCCGCTGGCTTGGTCATGTCGTTCGAATGGACACCGACGCTCCAGCTCTGAAAGTATTCAACCCGGAACCCGCTGGTGGTAGCAGAGGAAGAGGGAGGCCCCCCTGCGATGGAAAGATCAGGTGGAG
>NW_016158153.1:10505-11237 GCF_001687245.7 Rhagoletis zephyria
ATGTCTCCGTGTCTTTCTTCCAACATTCTGCGCGAAATCAAGAAGTGTTCGCAGGTGAAGAATGTGTGGTACACGTTATCTTCGACGTTTCCACAGTAGTGACAGAACGGTGAGTCCACCCTTCCCATTCTATGAAGATATTCTCGGAAGTAACCATGACCGGTGAGGAATTGCGTCAGGTAGAAATCGACTTCCCCATGTGGTCTGTTCAGCCATGTTTGAAGGTCGGCTATCAGGGAGTGTGTCCATCGACCTTTTGTGCTCGCGTTCCAGTTTTGTTGCCACTGCTGGATCAGTTGCTCGCGCGCCCTTGCCGCGGCAGCTGCTCGACCTATCTCGGCACTGAGATTGTAAATCTCTTTTCGCTCGTAAGCAAGTAGCTCAATTGGCATGACGCCAGAAATAACTAGAACCGCGTCCGCGGACACTGTACGGTATGCAGAAGCAATGCGTAGTGCCCCTCTGCGCTGTACCGAAGACATTTGAATCCGGTATTTTTTGACTTTCAATGCGTCAGCCCATATTTCTGCCCCGTACAGGAGCACCGATTGGACCGCTGCCATCAGAAGCTTCCTACGGCATGTTTTCGGGCCGCCCACGTTTGCCATCAGCCGGCTTAGAGCCGCCGTGCTCTGCGCAGCTTTTTCACATACTCCATGGATGTGTTCCCAGAATGTGAGTTTGCTGTCAAGCTTCACCCCTAGGTATTTTGTAGACCTAGAAGTCGTCACG
>NW_016158153.1:11345-21028 GCF_001687245.7 Rhagoletis zephyria
TATTATTATTATTATTATTATTATTATTATTATTATTATTATTATTATTATTATTATTATTACTATTATTATAACTTACTGTGTATCTAAATGTTCTATTCTTCTATTCTATTTGTCTGTAAGAAAACATTTTTCTGTAGACCAAATAAATATAGGTAAGGTACTTTTCTCAAACAAGTTGTATGTACGTATTCCCAAATCCTTTTGAAAAAAAGTCCTTTATTTTACGTTGGTTAATATGGTCACCGTAATTATGCCAGACATTCTAGTTCATGGTAATATTTTAAAGTCATAAACGAACGAAGCTTGTGCTGGAGGCAGTGTTGCCAGCTTTTGATTTTCAAAAAGCACCCAAAACTTGGAAAAAAAGCGTTTTACCAAACTAAAAGCATCAATTTTTTTTTTATCAAAGGATGCCTTTTTCATAACGGTTTTTATTTAACAAAAGCAAAAAATTAACAATATTTACAATAATACATAAATCAATACATAAAACGTTTTCGCTCATAACGATTGAATAGCCTCTACACATGCTATGATGACTCATGCTTACGACGTAATACCGAAGTACTATTAAAACTAGTATATCTCGAGAAAGAAAAATCGAATCGCAACAAACGAAAATAATGCCCTAAGTAGAAATGAGCAAAAAATTTGATGTTTTCATTATATAACCTCAAATATCGCAAAAAACCATGTTTTTGGCAATATGGGGTAGGATATCTAAAAATTCAAGTACTAGAGCAATTTTGCGGCCAGATTTGGATTCAGCACCAAGAAACGATGTGTTGTAATCAGGTGGTAAAAAATTAAAATTTGTACAAACAATTAGAAAAGAAAAAAAGAAATACTTAACTTACCTGCGTACTAGCATTTTCAACGCGAATAGAATTCAACAAGGTGGGTTTGCAACTTCAGCATTTTATCAATCATGGTTTTTTTTAGTGCATTTAAATTTGTACATTTTCTAAATTCGGCATCTTCATGAGACACCACAGCTTATAATATTTCACATTATTTCAGGTTTGAACAATCTCGGAGTAATATTAGTTCAAAAAAAGCACTAAAAAAGCACTAGGCACTAAGTATTTTTTTTTTTTGGGGTTTTAATTTTTAAAAAGCACTAAATCTAGTGCTTAAAGTACCAAGTTGGCAACTATGGCTGGAGGTATTTTTATAAACTGGTAGCGGGCTCAGTAAAATTTTATTTAACTTTCCTTACAATATTTGTGAAAAGAAAGATGTAAATATATCGTCACCTGAAATGAAAAAATACGTAACAACATCGTAACTGAAATGGAAAGAGTCGTGACTAAAATTTTTTATTTTTTTCATTAAAAGATGTGGGAGTTGTAATTCGATGAAATCCATCATATCAATCAAAAACTGAATTTTGTATTAGTTACGACTTTTTGAATTTCAGCGACGATGTTTGTTACGTCTTTTTGCATATCAGGTGATACGTGATTAAATTTTTACTTTATATTTGTTTTGTAAACCACCTCTATAATATGTTATATAATATATATGTTATATGTTATATATATGTTATATGTTATATGTTATATGTTATATGTTACCTCTATAATATGTTAACAATAAGAAACAGTAATCTTTACCGTTATTTCAACATTTTGAATCAGCACACAGGTTGAAAAAAAATTAGAAAAATCTTTAAAAACATCGATGTTTACATTCGATACATCGAATTGCCATCGATGTAATCGAAACATCGATTCTTCAAACATCGATGATTTCACCGTAATTTACATCCCTATGCTGCAGTAACATTGGTGCTTCAATACAAAATACCTTTAGTGTGGCTTAACAATGGTAAATTAAAAAGAAAATTACAAATTTCTTTACTTCAGAGGTGTTATGACCATTAATATTACCTCTGGGGACCTCTGACTTTTCAAATGACACCTCATTAGTGGAATTGTTTACATAGAAAAGTAGAAAAAGGGAGACTAACAAAAAACACCTTAGAGAAATAATATACAAAATTTTGTGCTTTGTCGATCAAATTCTTTTCAGAAAAAAATGTTATTATAATTATCAATCTGGTAGCTTGATTTCAATGAAAATGTCATAATCTCAGCAAAAGTCAAATGGCTGACATGACTGCTAATGTCATTAAGTGAAACTACCTTCTTTTTTATACCATGGAATTAACTGTATTTTAATTAAAGAAAGAAAAAATTTTCAAAACTTGTCAATACATTTCACTACTATTTATTTTTATTTTTATAATACTATATGTATTAAAGCGTCTATTAGTTATTTTTTGTTAAATTAATGTGCTGTTATTTGGTTGTTATATTGTTTATATTGTTAATAAACGAAAAATAAGCTTAAAATGAGCTGATTTTTATGGCTTTGCACTGATTTTTGGTACCAACTGTACTGATTATGTCACTGAAATGTCTGGCTAGTCACAAATTGTCATTTATTTCTTGTTATAAAAAATAAATCACTCACAATAACTTTTATAACAAGTTTTTGGCTTACCTGCATTGGTTAGACTTTTATTTGATATGTTGTTTTTTTTACGTTTCGAATTGACCTTTTGTTTTAGGTATGTTAAAAATACTGAGTGAAGTGCTTCGGTAGTTTACTTCTAGTCAGAGTAGTTTATTTATTGAAGGGTAGAAGATGGGCCGAAAATCAAGCGTTGAATTCCGAAGCTGTTTTGACTTGGATACGAATAGTGATAAAAAAGTTTCAGTGTGTAAAGTTTGTCCGACAAACTTTTACAACGGTCATGGGCGTAGCCGGAACGAAATTTAACTTACTTACTAAAAAATTATTTATTATAGCTTAAAATTATTGTAACCAATAGATGTAAGTATGTTGTACAAAAACACATAAACAGATGTTCACAAAAGTTGATATAAAACTGTTCGTCGATTTGAATAGTTAACTTTTTACTGTGCATGTTTATTCTACGAGGAGGAAGCATAGAAAACTTACCTCCTCAGTGTGAGACTTTAACCCAAAATAAACCTCCTACCGTCATGTACCGTTTCCCTCCTGATACCACCGTCAAGGATTTCGTCCGGATAATAAAACTTTGTGACTGTACAGTTATACATACATCTAAAGCTAAAGTCAGCAAGTTACATAAAAATAACCAACTGAATCTCTGGCCAGACAAGACATACATTGCTGAAGGGTTTGGTACATTCCTCGTTTGAGCAAATGCATCTGGGACGCACAAAGTCCTTCTTATTATTTGGCGCTATAACCGCCTAAGCGATTTTAGCCGAGTCCAAAGCAGTACGTTAGCCGTTTCTCTTCTATGCCAACTGACGCCTATTGTAAATGTCAAGTGAAACCAAGTCCTTCTCAACTTGGTCCTTCCATCGCAGTGGAGGCCTTCATCTTCCACCATCGGGACCATCGGTGAATACTTTCAGACCGGAGCGTTTCTGTCCATTCGTACGACTTGACCAAGCCAGCGTAGCCGTTTTATTTTGATTCGCCGTTGTAAAGCTCCTAGAGCTCACGTTTCATCATCTGCGGTACTTGCCGTCGTCATTATCAGATGTTTTCATCATCATTGACGCTTATGCTCTGACTATTTGCGAGATAACAGGTTTGTCCTCGTTCACCATCAGACCCACACGCTTTGCTTCTCTTTCTGATTCCGAGAAGGCGGAGCAAACGTAGCTTTTATTTCTACCAATAATGTCGATATCGTCGGCATACGCCAGCAATTGTACGCTCTTGTAAAATATTGTGCCTGTGCGGTTTAGTTCTACGACTCTTATTATCTTCTCCAACATCAGATTAAAGAAATCACATGAAAGGGAGTCCCCTTGTCTGAACCCTCTTTTGGTATCAAACGGCTCGGAGAGGTCCTTCCCAATTCTGACGGAGCTGGAGGCATTGCTCAACGTCATTTTACACAGCCCTGCTAGTTTCACGGGGATAAGAAACTCGCTACCAGGAAATAAAGACAACTGTTTTTCGTGCTGTCGTAAGCGGCTTTGAAATTGACAAACACAAGATATGTGTCGATCCTATTCTCACGGCTCTTTTCCAAATTTTGGCGTATTGCTAATTAGAGATCTGTGGTGGCTTTGGCAGATCTGAAGCCTGTTCACTGGCTCTTAGACTAGTTGTTTAAATTCCGTTGTGAAAGGTGCACCAATTATTATTTGTATTGATCGTGGCCCGCTATATAAGTAGGTTTAGATTCGGGAGCGTCTCATTACGCTAAATTACAAAATTCTACATCGAAAAATTCTGCAAAATGTAGAAAAGTTCTGCTCGAACAAAATACTGTATTTTTTCCTTTCTGCTTTTTTGATTCCGCTTTTGAGAGTTCTGCATTTCGAAGTTCTGTATCACGGTTCAAAGTTTTATTTTGCTGTTGAAGTAGTAAACGCAGTAGCACCCAGATTCGGTCACCATTCCAAATAAATTTTTTTAATTTTACAAACATTTTTTTAATTTTATTTTATTAAATTTTATTACAACGCTTTTATCAACTTGCAATGTTGTGGCTCCAGAATATTTCAATGTTGTGGATCCAGAAACTTTCAATGTTGTGTGTCCGACACCATAAAACCTTTGCTTTGCAAAGTTCCTATAAAAAAGTCTAGTGCATAGGGCGACATCTGTAGTGAATAGGGCGAGGTAGATGACATCTACCTCTAGCCCTATGTACTACGTTCGCTACAGCGGAAATAGACGACACGCCATTTCTTTAAAAGTTCCTATAAAAAGTCTAGTGCATAGGGCGACATCTGTAGTGAATAGGGCGAGGTAGATGACATCTAGATGTCGCCCTATGTACTACGTTCGCTACAGCGGAAATAGACGACACGCCATTTCTTTAAATAAAATTAATTGGTGCTCGTTTGTATGTACATACATATGTAAATGCATGTGTGTGCACCTTTCTATTAATATCGTTGAATTATTTTAATATCTATTGCAAAATTTTATTCAGACAGGACTAAAAAGTAGAAAATAAATAATATAAAAAAAACTTTTTAATATACAACGCTTTTATAAATGGACTAAAAAGTAGAAAATAATATTTCTCAGTCCCATAGAATTTGTTTTGATAACTTTTGATTTTGAAATTTTAGCAAAAGTCATTATAAACAATCTATGAAATTGAAAATGAAAAACGTGGAGCGCATGCAATACAAAGCATTCGATTTAATTGACAATAGTCAAACTACATAACGTAGACCTAAAATTTCTACAGCGAAAGTAGAACTTTGAAATCGATTTTAAGCGGTCGTTATTCATATACCCACATACATACATACATATATTACTTTTCATATCAATTCAAGTGTATTACATGCGCCCCACGCTTTTCATTTTCAATTTCATAGATTGTTTATAATGACTTTTGCTAAAATTTCAAAATCAAAAGTTATCAAAACAAATTCTATGGGACTGAGAAGTATTATTTTCTACTTTTTAGTCCATTTATAAAAGCGTTGTATATTAAAAAGTTTTTTTTTTATATTATTTATTTTAGTCTTTTTTTTATCGCATTTCAAGTAAATAAAATTTTTTGGAGTTTGATTTTACTTGAAAAGGTCACAAAAACCATAACTACAAAAACACAATTTAAATAATAACACTGGATCACAAATTTTAGTTAGGTTTTTGTTCTCCAGACGCCACTATCCAATTTCTATGTAGAGTTGCTCGGTGATTCCGAAAATCGGGTTAATTTTTTTTCTATGCATACGTTTTCGAGATATTTGCAATTGACCGTTATTCAGCTTAAAGCAAAAATTGGTTCCTTTTAATCATGTATATCTTACGAACAAATTTAAAAATCTTAATATAAGATACGGCAAACGAAAGCTAATGAAATTCTCCATAAACCATATGTACATCACTTTCCGATAGGACTGATAGTTTCTGAAAAACTAATTAATTATTCCAGTTATTTTTAATTTTTTAATGAAAGAACGAAAAAAATCTAACTTTAACAGAAGAAAAATTAAAATTAAAACAGGTTATGTGCCAAATTTTTGCATTTGTATTAAAGCCTGTTCTGTTACAAAAAAAAAGGCGTGAGTCTAGATACTCATGAAATTTGATGTGTAAACAAATGCGAACGGCAAAGCATAAAAGTACGTTTACATATAAATATAATCCCAATCAAAGCTCGTTAGCTGTCATATTGGTTGTGCTTGTTATTCACACAACTCGAGGAAAAGTTAAACTTCTTTTCTGTGCCACCGTGGTCACTTTTTTCTGCAGCACATATTATGCCATTTAAATAACCTTTAACTGAATATTTTATTAAAAATACCTTTACAAACCTATTTTCCTTACTAGCGTCAATTTTTGTTTACTTTAACCTTTGACACTCCTCCTCTTCTTCGCAAGTATAATCGATAAAACTAGGTTGGACACCAAAAAGTTATCGCTTTAATCTGAGATATTTTTAATTATAATTTTGCATGGCTAATCTCTTTTTCTAATAACAGATTAGGGAGTTAAGCTCGAAAATTAGGATAATCTTTTTATATGTAAAGCTTTAAGCGATTCAGTTACATACATACAAATGTAGGATAGGTTAGAAATTAAACATTAATTTCACTTAATTTTATTCATTTTGCTTATTTAATTTTTTTATTCATTTTCATTTTTAATTCATTTAATACATGAAATCATCGGTATGATTTTTAAAATATACTTGTGACTCAAGGGCGTTAAAATATCTTGGAAACACCGCATCAGTTATTGTTTTTGAGCTCATAGTTTGAGCATTTCTATTTGTATATATTCCTAAATTTGGTTTTTCTTTTCGGAATATAATCTGTGGTTCATGTAAATGCAGTTCATGTTGCAGGATTTTACCCGATGCTTTTTCCATACGTTTTGCTGTTACTCACTTTTTACTCCCACTTCAGAGAGTGATTTTGCTGTTTGACCTTTTTCCAGGATTTTACACGAAAAGTATTGGATCAGAGCTATTATATCATCCATACATATGCATATTATACATACATATATTCATGTATGTGCATCAGTTATCAACGGTCCCAGTTCAAAAATGATTTCAGTATTTTTTTAAATTTTCGTCTTGTTTTTTTATCAAAATAGAGTACTAAACCTATGCCTAACACCATCTACGAATATCAAAATGCATGTGCGGAGTTTAAATAATCGGAAGTAATAATCAATTGTAGCGCATTTCCTCTTACTATGCATATACCTAATTGTATGCAACCATTTGGCAAGCAAACTCAGGGTGCTTCTAATGAAAATAAAAATTGTATGCTGAAATACACATGCTAAGCCCTTCGAAATTTTGTGTTGGGATATGCGTTACAGCTTCGCAAATTTTACCCCTACCGAAACCAAAGATGTATACACATCAAAAAAATCAAGTTACTGATGAAGAAAATCGATGGATAAATAAGAAATAATGAGTGGTCAAATGAAAATGCGCAAAGATTTTTTGTATAAAATATGAGCAGAAAAGCGTGTTATTCAGGGGTACGTGGCGTATGAGTAACTTTCTTTCCTGCTCATTTTTCATACAAAAATCTTTACGTATTTTCATTTGACCACTCATTATTTCGTAATTAGATTTTTTTTTGTAACAGAACTTGCTTTAGTACAAATGCAAAAACTTGGCACAGAACCTGTTATTTTTTAAATTTTTCTTCTGTTAAAGTTAGTTTTTTTTTCATTTTTTCATTAAAAAATAAAAAAAAGCTGGAATGATTAATTAATTTGTCAGAAACTATAAGACCTATCGGATAGTGATGTATATACGGTTTATGGAGAATTTCATTTGTCGTATTTTATATTAACAGGTCTATTCTGCGCTGGTAATAAAAAGTTTGTAACCGGTAAATAAAGTTCCTGTCAATTTTTAAACCCTTTTCGCATTCTGTATACACTTGTAACCGTTAAATTTTGTTACCATCTCATAAGCTGGTAACAAATTATTGCCCCGTAAAATATGCAATGCCAGGATTTGCACAATTCTTCAGAGCTGAATTGCTGAACATTTTAACTGCATTACCAACGTACCTAGAATCGCGGTGACAAGAAATGGTAACAATTTTCGGTAATACAATTTTCCGGTTACAAAATCTTCGGTAACGTGCAGAATAGACCTGTAAGACTTTTAAATTGGTTCGTAAGATATACGTGATTAAAAGGAACAAATTTTTGCTTTAAGCTGAATAATGGTAAATTGAAAATATCTCGAAAACGTGTCCATACAAAAAAAAATAACTCGATTTTGGGAATCACCGAGCAATTCTACATAGGAATTGGATAGTGGCATCCATAAAACATTTTTGCTGTAAACCAATGTAATTTTTAGAAGAACCAAAAAAGATGTAAAAATATATTTCCTGGCAGTGGGATTCGAACCCACGACTTCCCGGCTTTCTAAATCCGCAATTCTGCTGTGGTCACCCTGTGTACTAATTGAAGTACTCATATTTCTTTATATGTATTGCCGAGTAAATTTCTTCTCTTCATATGGATAACTCTGTTCTCTCTCATCTTAACAAAGAGCAGTTTCCATGATGTCTATTATTGACGCAACTTAAAAATCTATTTTTAACTTAAAACTTTATTTTAACAAGAGTGAGTTTTAACTAACGACTATGACTAAGGCCCATTTTATTTAAAAAGAGTTTACATTGTTCAACTTTCAGTTAAATGATGTAATCAATGACATTTAATATGGCTTTCTCACGGCACCCCAATTGCGTAGTTCGCTCTCCATTCGTAATTCTCCCTCTAATTACCCTTCGCATTACGTAATTCGCCTAATTAGATTTTGAGAGCGTTTCCCGGAAATTTCGCCACTTATTCTTATTACTGTAAACGAGTAATTCTTGTATATATATATAAGGGTGATCCAAAATAACTAACCTAGCGAATTTGTGTCCTTAAAATTACCTATTTACTGAGAAGGAACATACATACTGGGATTAACTAACTAATAATCAAGCACTTAGGAAAATCATTAAAAATTAGAACATTTTATATGCTCACAAACCACACAACACGCTGAACAGAATATTTACGAAAACTAAACTTAAAATCGAACAAGTAAGAAAGTCTAAGTTCGGGCGGAGCCGAACATTAAATACCCGGCGCAAGTATTAAATATATGTTTTTTCACCCTTCCGAAACCTTCCGCTAGATGGTAAGCCGAGGTGTATCAATTTTGAGTAAATTAGCGTCCTTCAATTTCGAAATATTGAAGTTCAAGCATTTCTCAAATTTACCGTTATATGAGAATCGGCCGTTATTTTAGTCCGATTTCAATAATTTTCAACGTTTTGCCTACACGTGGCAAGTACAATAACCATACCGAGTTTGGTACAAATTGGTAGAACGGTTACCGATATACTTATATGTGATCATAAGTGGGCGGTGCCACGCCCATTTTCCAAAATTTTACCATAAACGTATTTCTTGGTAAAGAATTGTTGCAAGCATCAATTTTGAATAAATTAGCTTCAATATTTAATGATTTATCGAAGATTTTGTATTTCTCTAAATTACCGTTATATGGGATGTGGGCGTGGTTATTGTCCGATTTTAAAAAGTTACGGCGGTTTTTTATGCTGTGCCAAGTTTGGAAGAAATTGGTGAAGCGGTTACCAAGATATACACATGTAACCATAAGTGGGCGTGGCTACGCCCATATTCCCAAAATT
>NW_016158153.1:21053-48602 GCF_001687245.7 Rhagoletis zephyria
GACGGACGGACAGACAGACATGGCTTAATCGATTTCTTTTTTCATCCTGATCATTTATGTATACATTTGTCTATATCTATCTCGATTCGTTTTGGCTGTTACAAACAACCGTTATGTGAACAAAATTAATATACCCTTGTGCACAAGTGTGCTCGGGTATAAAAAGGGCAACAACACGATGTTGTGTGCGAAATAATGTGCAAAGCCAAAGAAAACGAAAGTTGTAACAAGTCCTGCGTGGGCACGACAAAACGAGAGTTGGGTATAAGGATCAACGAACATAAGGCGGACGAGAGAAATAAGAAAATGACAACAGCCCTGGCTCAACACCTCACGACATTCAAGGACACAGCTGACTTCGCGAACACGAGGATTCTAGACGTGGAAAGAGGAGAAATAAGGAGAATAACGTGGACACAGCTGTGACAAAACACGTACATAAGAGCAACGATGAATTTGATGTATACACTCTAAAAAAAAAATTGTGTAGATTTCCTACCTTATTATTCGCGAAATTACATGCTCGATTATTAAACGAATAGTTTGTTGAAATTTCGGACTTTTTAGAGTGTAATATAGCTGCTGTGGTGTGCGTAAATTTACTACGAAGGTGTGTACAAGTTACAAAATACACATCTGCTGTTTCATTTCACCCGTAGAATTGTGTAAAGCCGCTAACAAAAGGGATTTTTACACGCGAAAATATGTAAACGAGAAAAATACATATTCATCGTGTAAATTTACCAAAAAAATTTAAAAATAAACAAAAATGTACTCGATTTATAGTCGCATTTTTAAACAGATTTTTTAAAGTGTACATAAATGTATTAATATAGTGACTAGTATGTAAATTAGCCTGTGATATTTGTGTAATTATTAAATTTAATGTGAGTTGAAAAATTTGCAAATTGTATTAGTTCTGATTGTATAGTAATTCATGTTGTTTATTGTTTAATAAAAACAGATTCCCTGAGGAAGACGCGAGATGCGTTGAAACGCGTAGGAGGGAAAAAAGAAATCAATCTTTCGTTTTTCTTCTTATCGGCCGAAGCAGCTCCAACCCAGCAAACAAAACCAATTTCTTTTTTAAGTAATACAATTGCAATTAAATAACTTAACAAGTAATTTTTAAGCAAAAAACAAAACCGCCTTCAATTCCCATATAAAAATTTAAGATTATCGTTAATTTTTCCATGATCCAATAATCGGATTTAAACCAAATTAGTATGGGAACACCTGTGAGGTAGCACCTTTCCTTTAATAAAATAATTATAAAAATCGGTTAATGTCAACAGTTATGCGGTAAAATACATTAAAAAAAATTCCGACAAATTGATAACCTGCTCCTTTTTGTGAAATCGGTTAAAAGGAAATAGTCAAAACTTGTTAATGTGTGGCGGTCTTATAATTATGCAATGCAGTGTACTAATATCTTATTTGACTTGCGTCCAGAGAAACTTTGAATTGTTAATTTATTCGTTATTTATGTGTTAAAATAAATATAAAATTTTTTCGTGTTTTCAATGTGGAGAATTTGTCCACCTGGAATATTGAAAAATTCTGGTCACCTTATGGCTTCTTTAGTGAATGTTTTCATAAGCAGGGAATTTCGATTCACTTTAAAGACTGGTCACTATAAATTTATGTCGTCAAGTTGTCTTACCTTTAATCTGCAGCCACCGAGTTTTTTAATAGATGAGTATTTCATATACATACATATATTTGTACACTCTCCGCCACTTGAATAGGGGACCCCTTTGTTCCTCAATATTCACAGTTTTCATTTTGTTTATTAAATATTCATTAATTTTTTTATAGCCTGATTTAAAACTTTATACAAACAAACGACGTTCTTTGGTGTTGGTCAAATGGCAGTGTTTTGATTATTTAGGAAAATTAAGTAAAATGCGTTGTTTGACAAGATATACGAATCGCTCATGGCAGATTGACTTTTTTTTGACGATTTCTCCATACGTGCATTATTTTTATTGCTATTCGAATCGATCCAAAAATCGATTTTTTTTTATTTCGATCTGGCAGCTCTAATATATACATGATCAGTGGAACGCTTAACTACCACGTATGGTCTTGAGCACGGTGACTCAAGTGGTTGCCGAACATTGTACAACTATTATCAATTATCAAAGAGAGTATTACGTTTACCTGCACTGACTGTACACTTATCGTAACTTTACAAGCTTTTAATTATTTTGCTCATCTCGCAGAACAACGAAACGGCTATCATTTTATGTAATTATATAGATAATTAGATACCATTCGGAAAAAATTTCTCGTGCAGTACTTTCTACGTGGTAAGTGCTCCTCCATTATTTGGTTTCATAGGGATTCGGATACCTTCCTCATTGAAGTAGTAAAGAAAATTCGCTTACGTGTTTTTTCGGTTAAGCGCACAAGTTTTTCGTGCAAAGAAGGATGGGCAGCTAAGCAAAATATACTGTACAGCATTATTTCAAAATTTCAATTTTGTAAAAAACGCAATCAAAATTTGATCAATTCATACAGTTGGTATACCAAAAGACATTTTTGGGAAGTTAAGTCATCTGTTTGACTGAACATATTCTCCTTATAGCGCTCTTACACGATATGTATTTGCATATGCTACTTTTCTGATACGTTCTAATATGTGATACATACGAGTAGATACAAAAAAGTAGCATTTTCATATGCAAATACATATCGTGTAAGAGTGCTATTATCAGGCTTTTTAATTGTATGATGAAATCCAGAAACGTAAATTTTGAATAACATCTCTGTATTAATAATCGTGCGATATGCAACAACCTTTATGACTTAAGTAATAATAATAATAATTTTTTAATAATACTTCTAAGCAATTTATTTTTTTAAATACATGTTTTTTCTAGTGTTGCCAGATTTTTTTTCAAGTCATACGGGCAGGGCCGAATTCAGGGGAGGGCAACCGGGGCTACAGCCCCGGGGCCTCCACAAAAAAGGGGCCCTCACAATAGAGACTTCGGAAAAAAAATTCAAATTCAGATTAGTAAATAACTTTTCCTTTCATACTTTTCTTCGCGAGGAATGAAGCAGCGCACCTTCTACAGAAGATGGGTGGTCTCAAAACCGCTTTATTTGCAATCTTTTGGAACGACATCTTGGAGCAATTCAACGCTACAAGCAAGATGTTGGAAGACCCGAAAATGATTCTTGAATCTTTGAAATCATTCGTGGAATCCGAAAGGAACGATTTTGATAAATACGAGGAAGCTGCCAAAAAAATATCTCAGACTGACGAATACGTACAATCACGCACCAGAACGAGAAACGTGAGGCTGAATTCGCTCGATTACGGGAAAGCACAAGACGTAAATCTGTCACCGAAGGAGAAATACAAAGTATCCGCCTTTATCCCAGTAGTCGACAAGCTATGTGTTTCTCTTACCGAAAGATTACATGCCTATGAAGCTGTACGTTCGAGATTTGGATTTCTTAATCACATCGAAAAGATGGATGCTGCAAATTTGCACGCTGCAGCAGAGGCATTGGTGAAAGTTTATCAGGATGATTTAGAACCTAGTCTTGGTAATGAGTTGGTTCCATTTGTATCTTTGATCGACTCAAACAAAAAGGACTATGGAAATCTCCGGAACTATTTTACTACCAAATTTTCGAAGATCAAAATTGCAGAGCTACATTCCCAAACCTTGAAATTGCATTGAGAATGTATTTGGTTTTGATGGTTTCAAATTGCACTGGAGAGCGCTCATCTTCAAAAATGAAAATTCTAATAATATTATAGTTTAAAAAAAACTAAAACCTCGCTATTAAAATTTCCATTCGTACTGTCATCAGGTTACTTTAAGAACAGAAGTTTAAAGCAATTCCCATTCGTACTGTCAACAGGTATGTAACTTGAGAATGGAAATCGCTGCATCTTTTAGGCGCATCAATATTACATAGTTACATCCCGAACTAATAAAAGCGAGGTAAAAAATTTACTTTGAACCACGAGGGGACAAAACCGTCTATCAAAGCTTTCTCTCCTGAGCATTGAAAGAGATTTGCTTCGGGAACTGGATTTCAGCGAAGTAATCAACGATTTTTCGGCGAAAAAAGCTCGGAAGGTTCCGTTCGTTAACGCTAAAATTTAATTTTAGATGATTCTTGTTTCCGATTATGTTTATATTTTATTCGTTAAATAATAAAAGAATCTATACTTGGTTTCACAATAAATTATTTATTGGAAAACTCGACTGAAAAAAATTTTTCATTTTATTTGGAAAATAATTTGGGGCCAAGGGGCCTCCACTCCTTTGTTGCCCCGAGGCCTCCAGACCTCTAAGTCCGGCCCTGTATACGGGACACAAACGCATAATTTGTCCCAAAAATACGGGATTTAAAAAAATTTAACGGGACAAATGAGAAATAAGGGATTTGCTTTAAAAAGGCCATATATTAACAAAGGTGATCCATTTCAAAAGTAATGTTCAGACAACACTTTTTAATTAAAAAAAATATATGTATGTAATATGTATGTACGTAGACATATAATTGACAAAACCATAAAAACAAAGTAAGAGATAGAGTTGCGGTGAAAGTAATAGCAGGAAAATTCAAAATGATGCTGTTGGCAACTCTTTTTTTATTTCTTGTTTATAATTTTCGTTTAAAATATGGGTCGATCTTTACAAGATTCCTCATAAATAAAAGTTTCAAAGCCTGCACAAAGTTCACAAAAACTAATTAAACTTAAAAACAGGTTCATCAAAATTTCGATTAGATTTCCTAGTAAGATTTCGAGTAACTTTATAGCGCATTCAACTTTAGTATAATAATGTGTAAGTTTCAAGTCGCTAAAAATGACCATTGATTTTTTGCAATTTTTTTTTGTGCAGGGTGTTTCAATACAAAAGTCCGTTTTGTTCATGCGCTATATGGAAAAAAAATCGAAGCACCCTCCACAAAAAAATTCTTAAAAATCAACGGTAATTTTTAGCTATATTTCTCTTACAGAGTTGCATGCAATGTTGAGTAGAAGTTTACAGGCTGAAATGAATAATGAAATTTTCGAACATACGGGAAAAATCTTGTCCCAGCGGAACATTTCATATTTAATGCAAAATACGGGACGTCCCGGCAAATACGGGACATTTGGCAACGCTAGTTTTTTCCTTCTTAGATACTCTTTCTCCATTTTCGTTCCTGGAAACTTGGGCTTTCGCAAAAATAAGTTCTTCCTGTAAATTCAAACCAAGATTATATAACTAGGAATTTCTTCCTCGAACAACTAATTTTAGCCGGCGATGCACAGTGGGACGTCCCCATATAAGCTGCGGCCAAAAGTAGTCACCGTACTAGAAATTCGGTGAAATTTCATATATGCGCTGTTCGGCACTTAGAAATGAAGAAATGTGGAAAATGGCAAAATTCAACACGCTACCACGCCCACAGCTCTAGTGGGCGGAAATAGTATATGTTATCCGATTTTGATGAAATTCAGAGCATATCCTGGTTTTAATGGGAAACGCATAAATCTGAAAGATCGTCAAAATCGGTTTAGATTATCGTCCAGTAATTCTAGAAAAACAGGAGCAAATTTAAAAATAAATATTTTTTGATGAAATTCGGAGTGCACTGCTCGTTTAAGCAAGAATTTTCCAACTTGGAAGATAATAAAGAATTTCTTATTACGGCGGCTACCTTCTAAACAACTTTTTTGGCTCCAAGTACTAAATTTTATGAATTTGGGAGAAAATGAACAGGCACATTTATTTTATTTCTAAAGAAGTTCCTATTTTTTCATTTTAAAAATAACAAAACGAAAACACTCACAATACCTGCATACTAAATTAAGTGCACGATATGTATTTACACTGAAACTTTCAATTTACCTACATTTTATACAACAAAAGCTGATCTAAGGTCAGTAGGACTCTTGCCATCGAAAATGGATCTCGTCCAGAGAAGCGTTCATTTTTGGCTGAATGTTGAATGTGATTAATAGATTGGCGAATCATTAATATCTACATCTTCTTCAATTTCCATTTTAAGTTGCATATTATTTAATTTATGTACACACCAGAGTCTTTCCCTTCAGGTGTACAATAAAAATTCAATAAATTTTACAGGAGGTGGGTCTATAAAAGGAAGAACAGAAGCTGAACTCGCAGTTCATCGCAGCTGGAACTATTTGAGATATGATACGCATATTTAATGTTTACTTGTCCTAAGTATAATTTAGCGCGCTTCCTAGGTCCTTTTTAAATATCCCTTTTTAAATTAAGCACTCGAAAAATTTTATACTCACAAAATTATGTATAATTTCAAAGTAAACTATTTTATACATTTCAAAAAATTTATAAAACTTAAAGCAATGCTTGACCACAGATATATTCAAAAACTGCTCATCAATCAGATTGGTTTTTATATATGCGCACAAATGGAAAAATTAATTTAAAATATTTGCGACGAAATCAAAATTTTTTCTTACAAATTTATTTTTTCGCATTCTTCCTACTTTAAGCTCGTGTCATGATTGCAAATATGCAATTTTATCAAAAATTCTTTTTGGTTTGGGTTATCTGAATATTTTGCTATGTATCTGCGTATTACTTTTTCAGACTTCGCTGACCCGTTTTTACTACTTTTGGCCGCTGTAGTCCCATTGTGCGATGCCACGCTGCGCCACCGTTTTGCGTTCTAGAAAAGGTGTATGTTTCCGATGGATTTCAGTCATGTACTTAGTGATGTTCCGATACCAGTACTTAGAAGTATATACTCGAGTAGCTCTACCAAGTACCCAATATTTTTTGTAATTCGATACACGTGGGTATCGAGTACAATGTGCAAGTATTTACTTGTTTGCTAAATTTGGGAAAATCAACTGAAAAGAGATCTGTGTTGTAGTTTTTGAAAAAAACGATTCAAGATGTGAACCACTCGATTTCGCTAGGGTTAGAACTAACGAAAGTGGAGAACGAAAATCGTATCGAATTAGAGGAGGATGTGGAGCCAGCCTATGATTTGCGGAAGCGTCGACTATAGATCGTTTTGAAACCGAAGAGTCAAACACAAGTAAATAATGAGCTTTCTCATTACTTAACATCTCGTATTTCAGCACTTCCAAGTAACCCCATTTCAAAATAGAAGGATATGAAAAAGCATTTTCAGCTCTTCATAAGCTTTTCTCCACTGTATGTCATTATATTGTAAATGGGCATTGAATTAAAATTTCTTGTGTGAGTACTTTCGAGTACAAGTAGAATCGAGTATTTCCTAGCGATACTTTGCGAGTATTCTCTTCGATACTTTTAATGAGTACAGGCAAAGAACGTAAATCTATAAGAAGAGACAACACGTTATAATTGTAGCGAGTGTGAACATCAGGAGCGTGCCTTCTCTTTTCATCCAATCACAAAACATATTTAGGCAAAAGAGAAACCACGCTCCTGATGTTTCCACTCGTTACAATTATAACGTGTTGTCTCTTATAGATTTACGTTCTTTGGTACAGGCATCGAGTACATGGTGGTATCGGACGAACACTACATGTACTGACCAAAAGTCAGCAGAATATTTCGAGTTATAATTACTAGAAATAATCCCCGAAAATCGGGGTGCTCGTGGTCTACAAATCTGGATATTTCTTTATTCTAAAAACCACATGCATTGCTTTTGGTTTTTAACTTTAACTTTGGTATTTTGCCAAGATCATACTCTACTCAATACGTATACAAATTATAATTTTTATTGCGGACGCTACAATAATTTTGAATTGGCGACGTCTAAATACAAACGGAAGTAAGTGTTGATTCGCTGGACTATTAATTTATATAGTAAAATTCCTTTCCCTTGTGAATCATATGTTTTAAGTCCATTAACTAACCCTTTATATATTCATCAATACATATTTAGGTCGGAGATTAACATCACAACCAGCGTGGCCACTAACAATTTTTTCCCCTACCAATTTCTTTCCCAAATCCGACCAAAATCGTTTACAACCTACCAAATAAATTTCAGTTACAAAAAAGCATTCTGAAAGCATACATTTATTTAAGATTAATAGCCCAATTCTGTATCGGTGACAAACATTTTTTAACTATGCAATGACTACTGCAATGAACGTAGCAATGCTTTGCTCAATGTAAAAATTTTAAAATCTTTCGACGCAAATATTTCGAAAATGGTTTAATGAATCTTAAATCTGTAAAGTTTAGCACTTTAATTTGATGTATATTTTAATATAGAATTTTGCAACTCAGTGTTTTGAAAAGCATAATTGTCAAAACCAGAATTTTCAAAAAACGGAATTTTGTGTAAGCAGATTTTAGAAATCAAGAATTTTGTTAAGCAGAATTTCGTGTTACGAATTTTGTAGTAACCCGATACCAACCCTTTAGATTTCATGCAAATTGTTTTGAACATATGTACATTTACTTCGCTATTATGAAATTATTGATAATAGGTATTAATTGAATCGAAAGAAATTTCAATGAAAACAAGACATAATATTCTACTACATACGTACATACATATAATCTTTGATGCGACCTTTTCGATTTCCGATTCGCAAAGAAATATTTAAATCGCTTTTAAAATCAAAACGAAAATAATCACCTATACACATACATATGTATGTACATATATAGTATGTACATATGTACGCATGTATATTAGAAATTAGGTACACATACAGTACGCCAATGCCAAAACTTACAGTGACGATGCGCCAAGGGTATATTCGTACAACGCACTTTTCGTTGGATGGTCACTTGCTCAAGTTCGAAGCTGAACTTAGTATTACCTATCGCACTTGAAATCACAAAAGTAAAACTTGATACAAAAACAAACAGGAAGCTACTTCGCACGTATACAAATTACTTGTTTCGTTAGCGAAGATTGCTGCCAATCGACTGAATCTACGCAAACCCACAGTATGGCAATCGCAGAGACGTTGCTAAAAATGACGTACCACAAAATCAACATATCTCAGTGAATCCCAGCTAATCTCCGGTTCTGCTTTGAACAGAAAGTGTTAAAGCGAATCAGCAGCAGAGAAAAAAACTTCTAAGCGTGATTGCACTGTGTTTTAGTAATTTTGTTAATTAAGGGCCGTTTTCTTATGTAAGCTGTAAAATTGCCTTTACTAAAAGGCCAGATAAATTGTTTCTTACTTTAAAGAAATATCAAAGCAAGCAAATCAAAAAATTGTATTGGCAATGTTTAATTTAAAGTTGGGTAAAATTTTTTAAAGGCTTCATCGGGTAAGGGGCATTGGAGAAATTAATGCGCTGATAAGAAAACGAAAACTTGTATATTGGAACGATAAAGTGGCCGGTAATCTAAAGGTTAGATGGGAAAACGGAATATGGTAAAAGGCTAAACGAAAAATGTTACTGAGAGCCTTTCCTTTTAACTAAAAAGAAACTTTAGCTTCCTTTATAATGCATATGCAAGAATTGTCACTTCCCTGCAAGAGTCGCGATTACTCCATGTAAGCATGTAAAGAGTATTGAATGAACCGATCAGAAATTATTTGAGCAGTTTATTTTTAAAATGGCATAAGTAATTCCGTGCCGTCCGACTTCAGCCAAAAGCCGTGTAACTGCCATACCTAAACAAGAGCGTTGATCGTTGTGCTTCTTAGCTTGTTTTCTTCTAACATGAACAAATTGTATGTGTTAGAAGGAGACACTCTTATTAGCGCAACGCTCAACACGTTAAAGGGCCGTTTACATAAGACTTTCCTCGTTTTGCTTGAAAGTTCGAACTTTGACAACACAGCGTGAAACGCAGAAGGTATGCTACAATAAACGCTTTGATAGCTTTTGCGTTCTCCTTTTCCTCTATATTTTATATCTGTAAAATAGATAACAATATAATAATATGCATTAATAATAGCAATAAAGTTCCTGGTAACCTTATTACAACGCTTTTATCAACTTGCAATGTTGTGTTCCAGAAACTTTCAATGTTGTGTGTCCGACACCATAAAGCAAAGCTTTGAAAAGCTCCTATAAAAAAGCATAGTGAATAGGGCGAGGTAGATGACATCTAGATGTCGCCCTATGTACTACGTTTGCTACACCGGAAATAGACGACACGCCATTTCTTTAAATAAAATTAATTGGTGCTCGTTTGTATGTACATACATATGTAAATGCATGTGTGTGCACCTTTCTATTAATATCGTTGAATTTTTTTAATATCTATTGCAAACTTTTATTCAGACAGGACTAAAAAGTAGAAAATAAATAATATAAAAAAAACTTTTTAATATACAACGCTTTTATAAATGGACTAAAAAGTAGAAAATAATATTTCTCAGTCCCATAGAATTTGTTTTGATAACTTTTGATTTTGAAATTTTAGCAAAAGTCATTATAAACAATCTATGAAATTTAAAATGAAAAGCGTGGGGCGCATGTATTACACTTGAATTGATATGAAAAGTAATATATGTATGTATGTATGTGGGTATATGAATAACGACCGCTTAAAATCGATTTCAAAGTTCTACTTTCGCTGTAGAAATTTTAGGTCTACGTTATGTAGTTTGACTATTGTCAATTAAATCGAATGCTTTGTATTGCATGCGCTCCACGTTTTTCATTTTCAATTTCATAGATTGTTTATAATGACTTTTGCTAAAATTTCAAAATCAAAAGTTATCAAAACAAATTCTATGGGACTGAGAAATATTATTTTCTACTTTTTAGTCCATTTATAAAAGCGTTGTATATTAAAAAGTTTTTTTTATATTATTTATTTTTTGTCATTAAATGCAAATGCAAGCGCACGAGAAAAGATATGTACATGTAGACTGCTGATTGCCAAAGCGCGCAAAATTGAGAGTTGCCGATGATTTTGCTTCGCTTTGCTTTCCTCGCATTCTATTTAGCAAGACTCGTATACAATCATGTATTGAACTTATCTGTCAAAGCGGAATTATGAAGCAAAGCGAAGCAAAAGTCTTATGTAAACGGCCCTTAATTTGGGGATAGCGTTAACAATATGTATGTGTGTTTATCTTTCTTTTCGCCAACTAGAAAGATCTCTTTAAAATTTATTTCTGGGAGGAAAGTCTTTGTTGAAGTGTAGTTGGCCTATTTCCTAATTGTACGCAATCGATACTTCTGACTGAATCGTACAGCTGCAGGGTTAGAACTACGGAACGCGAGCAAAAAATAATAATTTCGTAGTTGACTTTTATCTATCGATAGTCCTCTGCAAGAACGACACAACTCAAAATTCAAAAATACAAAGCCCTTCCTACTCGTGCCTCAAATCATTGTCACATCCTTACTAAAAAATGAAGAAAGGATTACTAAAGTAAGTAGTAAGGATTAGACATGGATGGGTCAAGGGTTAGAGACATGAAACCAGGGGCGGTGGAAGACGCGGGTATGGTGGTTAGTACTACCCACCTGAAATTTTTAAATATGGGTAATTAATCACCTGAAATTTTTTAGAAGAAAAATAAGTCCAATTAATATCCTGTTTTAAACTGAAGAGTATTTTCGGAAGATATTTTATGAGATTTGATACTGAATCGGCAATGTTTTACATAACTTTCGAAAAGTACATTCCTGGTGAGACAGTAGTTTTGAAGAAAATCGTCACGTTTTATAATGGTCATTTTGACGAATGCAGACTCAATAGCGATACAGGTTTGGCCCTGTGCATTATTAGGCGAATATGTACGCTTCATTGGATTACTTGTTACAATTCCAAGGTCGTCGTGCTCTAACGAGAAGAGCTTTTCTGTTTTGCGTAGGATAAAAAATTATTTGCGCTCGACAATGCACCAAAAACGACTCAACCATGCAGGAATGTTGCATTCGTATACAAAAGCAGTTGATAAGTTATACGGGTGACAAACGCGCTCGCTTATTTGCATAAAAATCCTTTAGTTGCATTAACTCATGCATTTTCCTCAGGGAAATTTCCGATGACAACACTGGTAAAAACGGCCAGCTGTCTTTTGTATAAGTAAGCAAACAAAGCAGGCGAGTTTGGTGGCCGCGGTAGACGAGTGGTAAGAGTTGCGTGCTACAAGCCTGTAGCCACAGTATATCAGTAATAAACCTTTTTGAGTACTCCTCGGGGGTAAAATCTGAACAGGGCTTATAATGAGAAGGAGCATGAATTTTGCTGATCCATAGTTTTACACAAAATTACTGTGGAATGAAAGGTAGCAACAACCATACTATGGTAGAGTGGCACAGGTAATTTTGTAAACAAACAGTTTTCTTATAATTATAATAGATAATTGCTACTTTTTTCTAATATTCAGATATCCAGCTTGCAGCCAGAGCAGTGGTATGTGAGGTTCACTTAAATCTACTCATAATGTTGAAACAGCTCCGGATAATGGACCATTAAATGTGCTGGCTGAACTTATGGCCGAGTTGGGCAAAATTTATTCGAACGACGAATAACAAATGAATAAATTGTTTTTCTCGTTATTCGCAGATAATAAATAACTTTGTTTATTCAAAGAAGAATTATTCGAATGATGGTGCATTTACATGGTATGAATCTGTTCATAAGCCGTATGAAATTTCCTATAAAAGAAGCTCCAACTCTATGAAGAAATGAATGAAAGCGATATATATTTAACAATTTTGACTTATATACTTGGTAATATATTTTTTTTGTAAACATCAAAAAAAAAAAAATTGTATTTTGTGCTAGCTTCGAAACTAGAAGCTTATTTTTTTGTTAAATGTGCTTTAAAAAGGACCTACTGCCAATAAAGCCTTGTGGAGTGCTATTTTTCCATATTTGGAATGCTTCCATTTAAACATCTTTATGGAAAAATGTTTTTTGTTCAGAATTGCTTGTTTACGAAACGCTTGGCATAAGTTGAAATCATAGGGATGCCGTTTTCTTCCGTTTCTCAGTGGATTTTATACTTGAAAAGGAACCAAAATATGTATACAATACTTCTACATATCGTCGTTTAAAGTACAAAACCGCGCATCAAGAAAATGAAAAACCTCGTATGTGAGGTTGCCTAAGAGAGAGAGTCCTAATCAAAAACGGTTCTCTTTTTTAAACTTAATTATCTCTTCTCCTTATGTCTAAGTATCGACATTTTATTATAAATGGCTAAGGGCTTGATGTCAGGAGCTTCCGGTGACCAAATATCTTTTTTGGCACAAATTTCAGTTTCGAGGTTTTGCAGAACCACGATACGCGGTTGTTTACATTAAACGACGATATACATATTGGCGCTTAAACAATATGTTAGTGTTTGGCCTAGCTTCTCCCGAACTTCGGAGTGTATATATGTAATATAAAAAAAATGAGAGGTGTTATAAGAAAATTGTCCCAAAATTCAGGAGCAAATGAAAAAATGCTCATTGAAAATACTTCACATGTATAAATTAAAAGATATAACTTAAGCGGTTACAGCGCTAAACAAAGGTAAAAGTTAGAAAAATAGCAATGCGGTTTGAAGGAAACATTCTTTGATTTCGAATTGAAAATACATTACGATCATATTGTACCGAAATAAGTGCGGTATCCCTGCATTTTGTAAAAGCCAGAAAGAAGCATAAACAGTATGAATAAATGAAAGGGAGAAGTATACATGCCTTCTATAATTTTGACTTATATGTATATTTGGCAAGTTTTTGTGTAAACAACAAAAAATACACATTTTCATTTCTTTGCCAGCTTGGAAAATATAGGCTTATTTTTATTTAAATGTGATATAAAGCTCATTAAAATGTTCTGTAATGTCTTGTTTTAAGTTTGTTATCATAGTTCTTTGTAGTTTTATTGTCCACTAAACGTGAGTGGCTTCTATTTAAAAGTTCTAGTACAAAGAATTTCTTTGTTTTGAATTTGTTTGTTTATTGTTTTTAATTTTTAAAATTCATACTTTTGACATGTATGTGAATGGTGGAGTTGCCGCTTTCCTCCTTTTCGGTGGGTTTTTATATTAAAAAGGCATCAAAATAGGAAAAAACCTCCTTGGCATCTCTGCATCTGTTAAACTTTTTATGGGAAGATGTATGAAAATTCAACTTTCTATAATTTTATATGCTTAACAGTATCACAACAGTATGTTTACAGTATCTCCCCATAACTTTTCATATGAAAAAATGTATTATATCCATCCCACTCGATATCATTGAATTCCTCTTTGAACATGTAGTCCCTCTATTTTAGCGCATCAACAGAGTTCATATGGCTTCATACCATGATTCAATAATGAAAGGTTTTGTAAGAAAAACTTTCTCTCGCTCTAATTTTATCAATGACACTCCCACCATACTCCTAAAAACAAAAACAGTGATATTTCTTTTCCAAATATCTTTGCAAGTTTTAAGAACATTTTTAAATTGTTAGTAGTGAAATTTTTACTTTTTAAATTTGAAGAAATGTTTGTTCTTCATTCGCTGGCGCCAACAAGACAAAATGGGTGAGCATCGTTGGACTACAGAAATTCAATGTAGGCTAAAGAGACGAAATTCTCTTAAATGCCGAAATATATTTGTCGATATTCGTGGAGACCTCTTGATTCTGCCAAGTCGCTGTAAAGTAAAGCATGCAATGGTTTTGGTAAATGAGCCAACGAAGGTATTTAGGTATTGTCCTCCACAACACACTCCTGGTGTCTCCGAATGAGGCTTTGACGCATTATAATATTGCCAAACCGCATCCATAGGCCCAACGGTCACACGACAGCTCGGTTTAGTCAATGGCGCGATGTATGTAATTGCACACTTAAAAGGTTTACGCACGAGGCGAATGTTGGCTGGCGACCAACTTTGTTGAAAGCGATTAGTTGAAAGTAGAATGCAAAGTTGAACAATGCAAACGCCTTTTTATGGCGAATATTTTTATATTTTTTTATATTTTGATATTTTTAATCATTCAAATTTTCGGGCAACCCGGCGAATGGTTAATATTCTGACAGTTGTATAGTCTCCCCAGAATATTGAAAGTGCGACATCAAAGAATTCGAATTACCATATTCGAAACAATCGAGCCATATCCGCGAAGGAAACGTAAGCTCCAAATTTTTTTATTTGCCGTTTTTTTTGTTTAATAAATACTGCATATTTTCCACAAACAAATAGCTTCTTCATATCCATCATCTGTCAAACAAATACAACAAAAAAAAAGCTGAAAGTGGACCATCCATTCTCGAGTTATGCGCCATCTGACGTACGCAAGTTTGGTATATACATAGAAATATTTATTTTCAATAACAATCGGGGGTTATATTCGATGTAAATAAGCTTGTTTAAATTAAATAATTAAATCAAATTCGTTTTTGTTTTAAAATACCACCATTCACTATTATCCACACCTTTTTATGGAATTTAGCTCCCATTTTAGGAAGTGTGATTGAATTCTTCCCCTTTTTCCCCTGCTTCCATAAACCATCCCTGTGGGTGGGAGTGCCAAATTTTAGAAAAAAGCTACTTACAAAACCTTTAATAATTGAATCATGGCTTCATACCATGTAAATGCACCATGACGGATAAATTATTTTATTCGTTATTCGAATAATCATTATCTTCTTTAATTATTCGAATAACGAATAAAATAATAATGAAGCAAGTAATATATGTATATAGATATTACGGATGCCAGACGTACTAATTTTATCAGTACAGTACTGATTTTTCAACTGTTGTACTGATTTTATTCATTTCTTCAATCAGTACGCTAATGTCCTGATTTTTCAAAATTTGTACTGATTTGTACTGAATTTTCAATTCAAACAAAAAACTTTAGGATTTTCTTAAGGTTTTTACATAGCGTTGTAACTTCCTTAAACTGTACTGTAAAAAGTAAGAAGACAATTTAATTATAGTTGACATACGCGTTCCACAAGTAAGTTTTAGAGTTTCTTTGATATACGCTCACAGTTTGAACTTTGCTCGAGTTTTTCTACAAGTAGCTTGTGGAACAAACCTAATATCGTGGGCTTATATTCAATAGCCTCTATCTGCAACTTTCACAAAAACAACTTTGTGATGTTAGAACCCATCTGGGTCTTATTTGTCATGACTGGTGTTGATTCCGACTTTGCAATTTAAAAGTAAATTCTTCTGTCAAGCGTGATACTAGGTCAGCATTAACATCACCGAGGACAGTTAAGTCTTAGATGGATTTTTATATTAGAATCTCATTTTTGTGAAAAATGCAGATAGAGGGTATTTAATATAAGCCCTCGATATGTTGGAGGTTTAATTATTTAAAAAGAAGGCTGACGTTTTTTTGTCGGGTTTTGCTAGTTATCTTGAAAATAACTTTCAGCTTAATAACAACAAAGTTGAATATTCGAATGGCTTTTGCCAATAACTTACAATTCTTTTTTCACAATTTACTCACATTGCAAAAAAGTTTTGCATACAAGATATAGAGTTAAATACTCTTTTTAGCGAATTCTTAGCCTTTCAAAGTTTTTGCGTGGTTGAAAAAATTAATCTAAGCCATGAGGAATTATAGATGAAGTCCTTGAATAGTGGTACTTTTCCACAGTTTGAAAAAATATGTAATTTTGTTTTTGTTTTTCAATACCACACTCAAACGAAGCAACTGAGAAGATCTTAAGTATAAAGTTCTCTTCATGGCGCAAAGAAAGAAACCGGCTTCTAATTAAAAAAATTTTAAGTGATCTTCATATTAAAAGTAATTTTAAAATTAAAAATATAGAATTCTTTGACTATTTAAACACTGAAGATGGAAATGATCTCATTATTGCTATTCAAAAATGTCGTAAATATAAAATACTGTGTATAATGATGTGTACACCATGTTAAAATGAATAACACTTTTCTTATTAACTATATTTTATTTATATACCAAAATATTGTTAAAAACCGCTACTCGGGCGTTTTAAAATATTATCTGATACTTACATTCATAATTTTGCTTTGAAGAAAAATGTACTGAAAAGTACTGATTTTTTTAGCATGAAATAGTCTAACGTACTGATTTCGCGCATAAAAAATCTGGCAACCCTACCTTAAAGGTAAAATTAGTAAGGTAAAACAAAATCCGCGGTATCAGAAAAAGGATTTTCTTTTAATTTATTTTTGAATTCTTTAACCTAGATCCAAGAGTTTATGGTGGATACACTGCATATCGAAATTTTCCATTTTATCAACGCTTAAGTTTTGGCTTATAAATACCAAATACAACTAAAACTTTCTGGAGCTAAAAAAGTGCTACATAAATTTCAAAAGAGCTTAAAAAAAGAGCTAGGAGCCAAAACCCGATTTTCGGAGCTAAATAGAAAAATAAAGAGCTAAATCTAGCTCCAAAATGGTAACACTGCTTTGTGAATCTTCTACGATCGTCGTAAACTTTTATCCCTGGCATATGAAAATCTATAAGTATCGAACTTCCAAATCTCTAGTCGTGTGCTTATATTAGATAACCAAAAACGACATTTATTTTATGTATTCATACTTTCACTTTATGTCGTCTGATGGGAAGGAGTTAACTTTCGGAACTTCTGATATATGATTTTCCAAATAAGAAGAAAAAGAAAGAATATTTATAGTGCTAAATGCTTTATATAAAAGAAAAATTCAATTGAATCGTAGATAAAACGGAGTTGTGGAGCAAACTTTAATTATCATCAGCATCATAGTAAAGATCTAACACCGCTGCTGACGTTCGAATTGATGAAGGTTCGATTCAGTATAACGTAGAGTGGGTCGATGAATTCTAAAATTGTATTCTAATGGAGTGAGTGGCAATTTAATGTATGAATGTATGCTTATTAACTCTGCAGCATTGAACTATAAATTTGTATACTAAATTTAAATATCCGTCGCAATGTTTTTAAAGAACATATTGCATTGAATTCATTGATTAACAAGTAAGAAAGTCTAAGTTCGGGTGGAGCCGAACATTAAATACCCGGCGCTAGTATTAAATATATGTTTTTTCACCTTTCCGAAAGCTACCTCTACATGGTAAGCCGGGGTGTCTCAATTTTGAGTAAATTAGCGTACTTAAATTTCTAAATATTGCAGTTTCAAGTATTTCTGAAATTTACCGTTATATGAAAAGCGGCCTTAATTTTAGTTCGATTTCAATAATTTTCATCGTTTTGCTTTTATGTGGCAAGCAAAATAAAAATACTGAGTTTGGTACAAATTGGTAGAACGGTTACCGATATACATATATGTGATCATAAGTGGGCGGTGCCACGCCCATTTTCCAAACTTTTACCATAAACGTATTTCTTGGTAAAGAATTGTTGCAAGCATCAATTTTGAATAATATGCTTTAATATTTACTGATTTATCGAAGATATTGTATGTCTCTAAATTACCGTTATATGGGATGTGGGCGTGGTTATTGTCCGATTTTTTTAATTTTCGGCCATTTAGTATGCTGTACCAAGGCAACAACTGTGCCAAGTTTGGAAGAAATTGGTGCAGCGGTTACCAAGGTATACACATGTAACCATAAGTGGGCGTGGCTACGCCCATTTTCCAAAAATGTATAATATTCTTATTTTTCGTCTAAAAATTGTTATAAATATCAATTTTGAGTGAATAATCTTCAGTAGTTACTAAAATATCGCAGTTTTCGTATTTCCGAAAATTACCGTTATATGAGAAGTGGGCGTCGTTACTGTCCGCTTTTTAAAATTTTCGGTCAGTTAGTTTGCATTAAGGCCAACAATTGTGCCAAGTTTGGAAGNCGGGTATGAAAATTTTCAATGTTCTCAACTTGCGAAATATGTACATATGTACATAAATATGTGTGTGTAGTGGGGATCCTGGGATCCCGGTGTTTTTGACGTCCCGAAAATTTTGAAATATCGAATTGATAGTAAGAATTTTTTTATGAATTTTCAAGTATGATTTTGTAAAATGCCGTTATGACTGCAATTAACAAAAAGCTTGAAACTGTACTTTTAAATTGCAGTCTGAGCCTNGACGGACAGACAGTCACCGCTTAATCGATTTCTCTTTTCATTCTGATCATTTATGTATACATTTGTCTATATCTATCTCGATTCGTTTTGGCTGTTACAAACAACCGTTATGTGAACAAAATTAATATACCCTTGTGCACAAGTGCGCTCGGGTATGAAAATTTTCAATGTTCTCAACTTGCGAAATATGTACATATGTACATAAATATGTGTGTGTAGTGGGGATCCTGGGATCCCGGTGTTTTTGACGTCCCGAAAATTTTGAAATATCGAATTGATAGTAAGAATTTTTTTATGAATTTTCAAGTATGATTTTGTAAAATGCCGTTATGACTGCAATTAACAAAAAGCTTGAAACTGTACTTTTAAATTGCAGTCTGAGCCTTTTTTGAAGAAGATTTCACTGAATTTACTCATAGCGTCGCTAATGTAAACGAAACAGAGAGTTTTACGGAAAAGATAGATAATTTTTTAGATCAATCTACTCAAAACTCCCTCAAATCGAAAAACTTATAATTTGACCGACGTACTGGTAAAAGAAGTTCAAATATTTTGTAATGGAGGAGATAGGAGTCATTATCTTCAAATGGATTACGTCTACCTTTTGACAGTTCAGCCTAAAAGTGTTGATGCCGAAATATGTTTTTCATCAGTAGGTTTTGTATGTAAAAACTGCAGTTCAAGCTTAGAAGACTCCGCTTTGAATGCTTTGCTGCTCTTACGAAAACATTTTAAGTGCAATAATAACAACACCGGCAAAAAAGGGGTGTGTGTTTTTAACCAGACCCAACTACCAACATGTATTTCGACCCGCTGAATCCGATCCTGAGATCCGTTTGACTCGTACACCCTCAAAATTTCTAGTAAATTGCGAAAAAGATGGCAAAAAATTCTCCATTCGCCATTTCTTTATAGAGTAGAATAAACATGTTTAAAGAAATTGTTTTTGTATATTTTTGTTTTATGTTTTTTTTTATTAATCGTCACCTTCAAAAGTACCTGGTATTTACATTATTATTTGTGATGCGATATATGAGTTTTACAATCAGTTTATCGTAAATTGTAAATAGTTTTATTTAATGGTATGTTTAAATGCTTTCAGATATTGAATTTTTACTTATATTCATAAAATTTATGACTCAATTTGAATCCCGGGATAAATCCCGGGATCCCGGGATCACCTAAAAAATATCCCGAAATCCCGGGATCCCAATTTTCCTGATATTTTGGCATCCCTAGTGTGTAGGTATCCCTGCAGAGAAAACCCGAAATAGTGGACCCAATATTTGTTCAGTACTAGGGATAAAACGATACGAGTAAATACAAGTGCATACTCGATACCTTCGTTCGATACCAAGTATTTTTGGTATTTTTGAACCAAGTACTGAGCAGGTATCGAAAAAAGTACTCGTATCGAAACCCGATGCTAAGGCGATTTTTGCTTCGGAATTGGTTTCTCCCCTGTTATTCCTAATATGAATATGACAGACGTATGTACATATTAACTCTCTTATTCTTCGCGCTAAAAACATTAGCTATTGAAATAAAAAAAAAAAAAGAAAGAAGAAAAAGCGCAGAGAGTTGATTCCAAAAAAGTACGATTGAAAGAAAGAGTATGCGGAACATTCACGGGTCTTTGCGCACTGGCGATGACGAATACCGCAGACGACGGAACGATGAGCTGTGTAATGGTATAGCAATAAACACTTCGTAGGACATCACAATGTTAAATTCGCCAGTTGCTATCATGCAAAAGAGAATAAACGCGCACAAGTCATGGCACTTGCGTTTTCCTACAGGGGGATATGTACCAGCTATATACATACCTACATACTAGGGATGTTAATTTTTCGGCTTTTTCCGATCCCGGGATTTTCGGGATGGCGTTGTCACAATCCCGGGTTCCCGGTATTAGTCTCGGGATTTAGATATTCATTACTTTTCAACAACTTTATTTAAAGTGGCGTTTTTATTTTTTCTCTCTTACCACAGGATTTATTTTAGAGGACTTTGTAATTTCAAAGATACGATTAATTCCAAAAATTGTTAAAAAAAATTCAATCCACTGTTGAATAAAAATATGGGTAACAAATGCAATAGGACATTTCTTTCGAATTTAAAAAATTAAAATTTTTTGGATTCACAAAGACGAATGGGTAATTTTTAAGCTGACAAAGTTAGAAGAACGAAACTCGAGGATGTTACCGAGTTTACATAAGCCATTAACATATAATTTTTTCAAAAACAAATATTGCGAAATTTCAAGGATAAAATTTTAACCCTCTAGTAGGCCAATTTTTTTAGTTGAAAAATTCAGGAATGGGTGATTTTAGCACGAGAAATCCAAAACTGATGTCCATTTCGATCTGTGACAGTAACTTTTTCCTACAGGGGAGAAAAACCAAGGCCGTCTTGAGACGGGCTCGCCGATATACTTACACATATTTTCAGCTTTCTCTTACACAATGTTGACCTACGAACCGGCAATGCCGTCTGCAGACGGTCAAAAATGCAAAACTGGGGTTTTATATGTCGGCAAGCCGGTCTGTGGACGGTCTGTGTTCGAAAGCAATTTTCACCATTTCGAATGGTGACATAATTATAAAACTTATATCAAAATACGGTGCTTTTAACAACGAAATCCACCGAATTTTTTTATATCAAAAAATTTTTCAAAAGAAAAAATTTCTTTAATTACGAAATTACTAAATAGCAAGAAATAATTAATTTTAACCGTGTTTTCAAAATCTGTAATTCAACTGCCGATTAAAATAAAACGGATTGACATAACGGATTAAAATTTACTTCGCCGTAAGGGTACGATTTTTGTCTAAAGATTGTGCCTTACGAATATAGAAAAAAATTATTATAAGTGCACTAAAAAGGTGTTTAGTTAACGACCGTCTCGAGGCGGTTCTGCCTACTAGAGGGTTAAAATGACATTTTCAATATTTGCCAGCCCTTCTGCATCAGAAACTTGAATCCGTTTAAATTCTACAGGATTTCCTCATTTATTTTATAACCATACTTCTTCTCTAAGCACATTTCTCTGAATGTTTTAAATAATTTTTAAATTACTGACGTCAGAGTGAAAAACTAAAAACGCAATTTTACTATAGTTGGCCCATGGTTTCGCGAATATATTGATATTTGTGTTTAAAATTTACTATCGCGCGGTGTTATATGTATATCGAGCTAGACATTTATAAAAAAATATTAATTATTAAATAAAAAAAGGGATTTCCGAGACCTTAAAAAGTCCGGGATCCGTATACATACGTATGTAGATACTGATGCTCAAGCGTTTGTAGAAAAAACGCGGTGCTAAAAAAAGGCATGAAATACACCTGAAACAAAACCTAGTTAAGGTCGTAGGTATGGTCGAGTACAACATGAAAATAGGTCCCGTATAGTTCCTGAACCCTCAATTTTTTTATACAAAAAAAAAACAGTTATTTTCGTACTTGATGCAGTTATCTATTAATAGCTTCACTATTTTCCGTCCGATTGTAAAAATCGAACAAGTCTTAGAAAGAGGATGTATATACCTTTAAAACGATGTATAACAATATACTTAGCTTGTTGGAAGTTTTCATCGCCCTATATTTCTTAATTTTTTGAACTTTGATCATCGGTAATATCAAAAATGTCTACAAAAGTCTCCAAATGTCCGGTATTTATCTAAAATAACATTTATTTTCGAATAAATTGATACCTCAATTGCATAAAAATTGTTGAAGTTAAGCAATTTAAGCAAAAATAAGGCTTTGAATTTATATGTGTGTATGTACCGGACGTGCAGATTTTTTGAGCAGTCTGGCTAAGGTGTTCATCAATATTTACTCAAAATTGATTCAAAAAATTATTGATTTCAAAAAATTCCACACGGTGCTTAAGGGCCAAGCACAATGTGTATATCAAATTTGGTCGATATCGGTGAAATAGTTTTTGAGATACGCATATATGATATAATTGGGCGGTGCCACGTCCATTTGCCTAAAATTTGATGAAAAATAAATTTTTTGCTTAAGAGCCATTGTATATATCAATTTTGAGTAAATATTGTTTTAGAATTTGTTTCTCTTTTTTTAATTTTTTTCGCAATATCCCAAAATATAATGAACCTAGTATTCTCTTCGATGACTCCTTTTGCCTGTCAAAGTTGTGGCTATGAATACTACTAATTAATAATGTAAATGTCGACTCTGACTTTAGTCAAGAATCTACCTTTCGCTGAAAAAACTCGACTTTTTGGAATCGATTTCAGTCACCTCAGATTAGAGAAGGGCACGGGCCCCTGCGTAAGCCCGCGGGTACGGGCCGGAATATTTGCTGTCAGCACGAACTCGTGCGGGCCTGGGCGTTCAGTAAAATTTCAGAAAAGCACGAAAAGGCACGAAAAAGCCCGTTGCTAATAGTAAAAATTTAGATGAGCTTTTGTGTTTATACAAAATAAAAATAGTACGTATTTAAAACTCTTTTGATAAGAGAAAAGCAAAAAAAGAAATATTTGTAAATCTATAGAAAATATATGATACTTAGTAGTTTTGTTTACATATATATCTGTACATAAAATACCTTCCACTTTTTCTACTTCCCAGAAAATATATTATAAAAATCTTTGATGTAAAATATTGATTCGCTTAAGTAAATATACGTATGAACATAAGCACAAAATTAAAAATATGTACATATGTATACATACAATAAAAGTTGGCTCTTTATTTCCGGGCTGGGAAATCGAGTTTCAATTTATGGAAGTCAACTGTAGACGACTTTTCACTCTCGACTCTCGACCTTTTTTTTAAATTTATTCGGACTAGCATCACTTTATTTAAACTTTTCTTCTAACAATGGCGCCGAGTGCTGTTTTGTCTTATTTCAAAAGTTGCCAATAAAACTAAAGCGAAATGTGAGAAACGTGGTAGAGAAATTAATTTTTATAACAGTCAGCAGCATTTTCAAATCACTTAAGAGCAGTGCATAAAATTATTATACGAAAACAAATTCCTACGAATTTAAAAGTAATACCTTCTTCTGTGGATAAAAGTAATATTGTTAATCCTTTGTCTGCAGAATCTTCAGTTGATAATGAAGTAAGATATATGTAGCTGTTTATTTTAAACATTCAAACATTAAACATTTTGCTGGTGTCCTCGAAATGAGACATTATTTAAATAGCGTGATCATTAGGTGTGTGAATAATCCCAATCCACTAGCTGCCTGGGCAACTTTAAAGGGAAAATATACCCATGTTTATAAAATGGCACTTAAATTTCTATCAATACTCCCCACCTCTGTTCCGTTGGAAATGCTTTTGTCCCAAACAGGGCTTATAGCAACGCAGCTTAGAAATCGAAATCTCGAAAAGCACTTAAACCAACTCGTATTTATGCGTAGCTAAGACGCAGAATTTTTCCATTTCACTTTAAAATGTATGTATATCAAGTGAACGTTTGAATAAAAGTATTTTCACAATGTCGTAACTAACGGCTGATTCTTAATTTGTGATCAAATCAGAGTCTTCATAAAAGTTGTATTTTAAATTAGAGGTAAATAACAAGGAATTTTCTTGTATGGTAAAAAATTTTCATTAAATGGTCCAAAATTACCAAATATCGGTTCAAGAAATTTTTTAGAAATTTGTTGCCATTTTTTTGTGAAAATTTTTTTTTTTTTATTTTATTGTTCAAAAATATACAGCAATTTTTAAGCAAAAAACAAAGCCGACTTCAATTCCCATATAAATTTTAAGATTATCGTTAATTTCTTGGTGATGCAATGAGCGGATCTAAACCAAATTAGTATGGGACCACCCTTGTGACGCCACCTTTCCGATGTAAAAAGAATTATCGAAATCAATTGACGTGGTACAAAGTTAAAAAAAAAACAGAACCGACGGATTAATAACCTTCTCCGTATTTTGAAGTCGGTTAAAAATATGAAAAATATTCACAGCCAATATTTTCGTATTGTATAACTCGCACAATTTTCAAAATTTTTTTAAATGCTTCTATGTCTTGTTGTCTTTTACGCAGCATTGAATTTCACATACAATTACATACATATCGTCGTTTAAAGTACAAAACCGCGTATCGTCATTCTGCAAAACCGCGTAACTGACATTGGCTACCAAAAATTGGATTTGCTCACACAAGCTCTTGGCTCAATCCTTATCCATTCGTCCTGAAATATACTAGCCAGAAATTCGATGGCTTTATAAAAAGGAGAACCATTTTGAAAAATTAGTGTTTTTACGCTCTAGAAAATAATTTCTGCAACTTCACATACGCGGTTTAGCATTTTGCTGATACGCGGTTTTGCACTTTAAACGACGATATGTATTATCCTAAAGACCACTTGAAAATCATGATATTATTGGCATATTCTAAACCTTATATTTATAAAAATCATATAGTTAAATGGTAATGTTTTTTTTATTAAAAAGTCGACTTTTCTTCGTCGATCGACTTTTTAGTAAATTCAAACCACTCTAGACTAGAATCGACTATCACTCGACTACTTTTCAACTTTCGTTTACTAAGTATTTGAAAGTAACTTTGTTAGCTAATTTTTAAGTTTGACCAACCTATTGCAGTAGTGTTATTATTTCATTTATTAGCAGTGGCGGATTTAACGGTCAGCAAAAGAAGTAATGCTGACTGGGCCCCTTAACAGAAGGGCCCCAGTGCTCTCACCATCAACTAGCGCAAAATCTGGAAATTTTCTCAGAAAATGTTTTTCTTTTGAGCATTAATCTACCATATTAACTATAAAACGTGGATACTATAAATGTGAAATTTGTAGAAAAACGTTTTCTCGAAAAGGAATTTTGTTGAAAAACACGCATATGTATATATAATTTTCCACTCGAGCTGGAGTTGTTAAGCAGCAAAAAAATAAAAATTTTCATATCAAAGTTTACATTAAAAAAAGCAATAACTTAATGTTTTTTTGCTTATCCTCTGGGTATTATGTTGTACAAAAGTTACAATAACAACAACGATATTAAAAAATCAAACACCGGTTCAAAAACGGTCGATCGCAAATTGCAGGTCACAACGTCCAGATGTTTACACTCTAAACCATTTTTACGTCGAAAGTATTGGACAATTAACGTTTTCACAGCAAACAAAATGCTTTAAAATATGTGAATACACTTCACTTATGCTTGATGCAAAAAATGCACAAGATTCCACCGAACAATTAAATTTTCCGTTCATAGAAGTAACACATTTACAAGTCTATTCTGCACGTTACCGATGATTTTGTAACCGGAAAATTGTATTACCAAAAAATGTTACCAGTTCTTGTCACCGCGATTCTTGGTTCGTTGGTAATGCAGTTAAAATATTCAGCAATTCAGCTATGAAGAATTGTGCAAACTCTGGCATTGCATATTTCACGGGGCAATACTTTGTTACCAGCTTATGAGATGGAAAAAAAAATTACCGGTTACAAGAGTACACAGAATGCGAAAAGGGTTTAAAAATTGACAGGAACTTTATTTACCGGTTACAAAGTTTTTATTACCAGCGCAGAATAGACCTGTTAACCACGTCGCCTTTCGGAATGATTTTTAGAAAAATGCAATTCATAAGCATTATATCATCGCTGCGCCAACAAAATCGGTCATGTGATTTTTGTAAATTTTGTTTTTATTACATATTTTATTAACACTATCTATTGCCCACATTACTGCATTAGCCGTTCTCTTTAGTTTACCTTTTGGTTTAGGACTTTATTTTCTTTTGGTTTAGAACTGACCAAAAACAGCTATGTGCCCACAGTACTAGAAATACTCTAAAAAAAACGGGTATACGCTTACTTGCTTATAACTGTTTTTGATCGCAGGCGAATCTGATGGGTGTGCTTTGATTTCGATGTAAAAAAAAATAATTATAAACCAACTAAATACATACATACATACATATCTATGCATATACCACTTACACTACATAGATTCTACTATTTAATTTGATCGCTTGCAATTGGAATCCGACAATTAACAAAGGTAAAAAGTGTGGAGGTAGACAGCGTCCACTCTACATTAGAATAAATAATATAAAAAAAAAAACTTTTTAATATACAACGCTTTTATAAATGGACTAAAAAGTAGAAAATAATATTTCTCAGTCCACATTTCGTTATTTGCGTGGAAGACTAGCACATTTCAGATTTTTGCGTGGAAGACTAGCACATTTCAGATTTTCGCTTGGAAGAGTAGCATATTTCAGATTGTTAAGCCGCGAAAACTGCACGTCTCCGGTTTAAAGTAAATCAGAAAAGCATAATATATATTGAAAATTCAAACGTTTATTCTATATTTCTTTAATTGTATTATGAAAATCATGAAATTCAGACGGTATATACCGTTTACTAATCATTTGTTGAATATCATCCACTTTTCTTTTTTTTAAAGGTATTTTTCCCTTGTAAGCTTTAGGCAATTCACAGTGTTTCATGGTTGACCATTGAACATTTTTTTTCATTAGGTTCAACTTCTCCTCGCTTTGCATAAAGTCGTATTTTACTGCCATGTCTACTTGATTTTTGCTATTTTTTATTGTAATTTTCCGTACATGTGATATCTTAATTTTTTGCCAATGAAAATATTTGGACAGTTCTTCGAAGGAAAA
>NW_016158153.1:50506-57318 GCF_001687245.7 Rhagoletis zephyria
CTAGTCTTCCACGCAAAAATCTGAAATGTGCTAGTCTTCCACGCGATTAGTGAAATGTGCTAGTCTTCCACGCGAGAATCTGAAATGTGCTACTTTTCGACGCGAATAATGAAATGTGCTAGTCTTCGACGCGAATAGTGAAACGTGCTAGTCTTCCACGGTAATTTGAGATGTGCTACTCTTCGTTGGGAGCGACGATATGTAAGTCGTATGCAATAGGCGATGCCATCACATCCTTATATTATTAATTATTTAGAGTATACATTTGTTTTTAAACTTGCAACTATAAGGCCAGGTAAAAAACCTGGGGAAGCCCCAGTAATCAGTATCAGAGGATTGCTTCATGTAAATGGTGAAGTCAAATTCAAGTTGCGTCATCCGACTGCTGGACATCATTGCCACAAAAACGAGCTCTGTTATTACAGCAATACGAAACGGAGCTATTGTACGATGGTCCAAAAAAATTGATCAGTCTAAATCAGTGATGGATAGAGCTGTAAAAGTAACGAAATTTCGGATATCCGTATGTATTTGTTACTAATCCAATGAACACCCGTATCTTTCGTATCGTTACTTTACTCGTTACTTTTGATACAAGCACTTGTACCTCACAAGAATCATCGCAACAAATCTTGCAGCGTAAGGAAATGTTCGTTCTTCCTTATGCATACATGTACATATATACATATGTATATACGAATGTCACGATTGAGAGAATACAAAGGTTGCGCCGATCTCGGACCGCTATTCCTCTCTTAACGAATTTGACAGAATCGTTGTTTGCATGAGGTCACACTTGTGCAACTTGTTTACGTTTTCCTTGCAACATTTTTTCTTCTTCTTCGATTCTTGCTCACGTTTTGGCATTTCTCTCTCGCAATTGCACCAGTGTGACGTCACTCAAAAGTTATTCTCAAAAATCCTCTCTGATCGGCGCAATCTTGTATTCTATCATTCTTGTACGAATGTATACCAGTGATGAAATTGATGGTATAATTGTACTTTTTTTGTACATTTTGGAAGCCAAAAGAACATTGGTACTACATCGACATTTTTGATAAATTTTTGTCAAGATACGGTACTGCACCACAATTATGTCGAAATACCACACTCTATTTACTTGGAGATTTGAATTTTTGTGCATAAAAATATAGCAATATTTTTCTACCTTATTTAAGTAAATACGTGGTGTTTATTAAAAACGAAACTCTTTTTTAAATCAAAAAAAGTTGCTGTCATAATAGGTCTATTCATAAAATTTTCCACTAAGTACTAGCGGCGAGAGAATAAAAGAATCATAGCGAGTAAAATTTAAGGGAAGACTAAATTATCAGAAAAAGTTATTGAACGCAAAACGAGTAAAAACTTGCAACTTACGCCATTCTGACTTTGTGATAGTTAAATTTGGAGGAGTATTTTTGTATTCTCCACACAAAATTATCCAGCAGCAAAAATTCTGAGCAGTTTGCAAAATTTGCAATAACTTGTAATCTTTGAAACAGTTGATCACTTTCACAGTTGCAATAGGTGGTCCATTTGGTAATTTATTATCCGCTTGGTGCATTGTCCCCGATTTGGAATTGTTTTTACTATTGAATACTTTTGTATAGGAAAAATGTTTTTAACATATAATTGAATTATCTCGGAATGAATAAGTTTTTTTCTAACAAATATTTTTGATGCCACATCATATTCAAAAATAAAAGAATCTCCTCCAAGTACTCTTAATTGTTTCACAACAATTACGTAGATATAGCTGCAAATGTGCCTTTAAAATTATCACATTTTCGTTTTAACGATCAACTGACAAATTCGGTCGGAAACTTTCAGTATTACTATCTATTTTGGTATATTTCGGGGAAAAATATGGTACAATGGAAAAATTGTATACGGCAGCCATAGTTGACACACTAAAATTAGAAAATTAGAGATTAATAGTAAATTAACTAAACTAAACTTTTCTTCCTTTCTTTTGTTTATTCACGAACACATGTTTGTGATCAGCAGACATTTTTACTTGTAAGTTTACGCAGGTAAAATTTTTTCCAGCAGAAATTGGCAGATCTCCATTCCGCTAAATGCAACGGCTTTTTTAGAAAATTTTTGTATTACTAGCACTTAATAAGTATAACTTGTATACTTTTGTTGATTAACTTGGCGTTTTGGTGGTCTTTTCAAACAATTCGTTTGCACTTATGTTTTCTACCTTCGACACGCCATGTTTAATATCATGATTTTTATACAGAAAATCTAAACACATATGTATATGTAACTATGGATGTATAGTGTTTTAAATGTTGGTACTTTTTCGGCTTATTTAGTACACTTTTTTTAGTCATTTGGTACAAAATTAAAAAACTCATTTATCATCCCTGATGTATACACGCAACATATTTTTGTATCGATTCGAACAATTTGATACAATCAAACAATTGTACCTCACAGGAATCATGCATGCATGTACGTACATATGTATACAGGCAACACACTTTAGTATCGATACGAAAAACAGTTTCGTTACCGCACAATATGTCGTGTTGTATTGATTCACGTTCACGGTGCATATACGGAACATGCGTGTAACGAGACTATTATGTGAGTAACGAAACGAATGTTGCAGCGTAAGGAAATGTTCGTTCGTACATATGTACATATATACATATGTATACACGCAACATATTTTTGTATCCCTTCCCTGCAAAAAATTGTGCGACTAATCTCTAAAGAGAGTATTCCGAGATTAATCTCAACTAGTCTCATACGGGTACTAATGGAGGTCAATTAGTCTCGACACATCCCTTATGGGTATAATTGGAGAACCATTAGTCCCCAACTCATCTCTAACGGGTACTATTAACGATTTAATGATATGTACGCACTTAGTCAATGAAATTTCATGTGCGGCGTTGGCACATAGAGAGCGTATTCGCCTAACAAAACTGAGCACCCCAGTTCGAATCTCAGCTGGCGCAAATTTTTATTTTTGTTTTTTAAAAGTGACTAGCCGCTTTTTATACCCATTCGGGTATAAAGGTGAACAATTAGTCTCTTCATAGGACATTCTCGAACAAAAGCGAACAGTTCATTCCATATAAAGAGATCAAAAGTGGTATTAGTCGCATGCTCCTTTGCGATTGCTCCCGGAGTCATCCCGGATTAGTCCAATTTTGCAGGGTTTGAACAATTTGATACAATCAAGTACTTCTACCCAGTGATGGAAAAGTAGGCACAATAGTGCCATTTTTAGCCCTTACATTCTCAGAGGCACTTTTAGTACAATTCATCCTGTTTTGGCACAATCATAAAATTATATAGAAGTTTAGCATAAAATTCCAATATATAACAAAAAATTACATACCACATTATAGATTAAAAAATTACAAAAAGTGAAAATTAAAAGCACTTACAAATTAAAATAAGGGCTGTGAGAACTATTTGCAAACCGCTGAATTCTGTTGTGAATATGCAGTACGAAAAGTAAGTTTTCGCCACACAAGCTTTTAGTTCAGAATTTTTGGAAAGATTCTAAGTTCGCAGTTTTATAGTTTATTAAATGAAAGTGCCAGTTTCTGCAATATCCCGATGATTTTTGATATTTTTTTGTCTGACGGTGTCATACATTTTTTTCCATTTTAAAAAATTTCGAACACACTTTATATGGAAAAAAGCATAACATCGAAAACTTGGAATCTCCCTAAAAATTCTGAATTCAAAGTATTTTGTTGCGAAAACCTGCAGAGTTTTTATAATTTTTGTACAAAGTTTGAAATGCTGATTTGTGTACATTTATTTTGTTTATTAAATTATGAATTAGCCTTTTATTTAAAATCAATTAAAAAATAATCAATGAAAATAATAGGCGAAACTGCTCAAAATGTCTTACTGCCATTATTTCGCATATATGTAGGTACATACATGTGAGTGTAAGAATGTCAGAATAGCTGTACTTCGGTGTATTTCCCTTCCGTAATTGGAATTCTGTGTAATTTTACTATGAATTTATGTTTTATATCTAATAGGCAACATAGACGGTGCGTCTGACTCGCGAGTCAACTGTGTACGTGTTCACTCGCCTTTCGACTACACACAGTTGAGTCATTCAGAGTCATACCAGAGTCATGTCGGTGTAACTAACACATATTTATTTTTACTTAACACATCCAAACCGACTTGCGATTCAGACGCACCGTGTATGCCGCTTATAAAGAATCCCACATAAAAGTGATTTACTGTAATAATTTAGTTAATTAATAATGTTTATATTAAGAAATAATTGTTATAAAAGGAGTTTAATTTTGTGGCACTTTCATATTCTTTTCGGCACAATTTTTGAAGACCATTAGGCACATTTTGAAATTCCATCATGTACGTACATACACACGCAACACACTTCAGTATCGATACGAAAAACAGTTTCGTTACCGCACAATATGTTGTGTTGTATTGATTGACGTTGATGGTGCATGTACAGAACATGCGAGTAAAGGCCGGTTCACCGTTCGTGTGCGGACAACTTTTTATTTGCTCTCAAAACATTTTTGCCGGAGATGGTGCTGAAGCACGGTTCACCGTTCAGTTTGGGACATTTTATTTTGTTCTGAAGCGAACAACTGATGATATTGTTGCCTACATTCGATTTTGAGGGCAAATAACACATGCAACTCGCTGCAAACGCCTATAAAGGAGAACGCGGCAACCCGAATCATCAAGTCGTCCGGACAGAAAATCAAAATCAATTTGATTCGAACAAAGTGTTCAGCAAATTTTAGTCGCGCTCTCAGTGAGACAAAGTAGGAAAGGAACGCGTAAAATTACTAACAAAAAGTGTCCGGACATGAACGGTGAATCCGCCTTAACGAGATTATTATGTGAGTAACGATTCGGTACTACAAGCACTTGTACCTCACAAGAATCATCGCAACGATTCTTGCAGCGTAAGGAAATGTTCGTTCATACATATACATACATGTACATATATGCATATTAAACTCCTGCGCAATTCCATTTAAACGGCCTAACAAGACATCCGATCGCCGCGCAAATACTTTCCCTCCTTTACTCTCATCGTTCGGGTCAAGTGTGAGTAAGCACAAACCAGTTTCTGCAAGCGTACGTAAACTACCGATCAATAGCAAGACGCGTAGAGTATTTACTTTGCCTTCCGCAACTACTGCGAGTAAAAGGTATTTGACAGTAGAGTACTCTACTGGTAGTACTTGAGTATTTTCGAAGAAAACATACATTTGTGGCAAGAATGATAGAAGAATTTTCTGGATCGCGCATTTGTGGTATCTGAAAAAAACTAAGGACAGGAATGTAGTGGAGCGATGAAGAGAGCGACGAGCAAAACGTACTTTCAACTAAAATGTTGATATACATACCTAAGTACATATGTATGGATGTGCATAGATAGGTATGTGCATAGATACATATATAAGTGTCCACATATATTTTTTCTCGTCACTTGCTCTGTCGCTTCAACGCAGCAAAACCAAGTTGTGGGGAAAACCCCGACGATATGCGTACAATTGAAACCATGGGTTTGAAGATAGCGCAAATTGATGTGAAAATTTCAATTTCATATTAAATATACATATTTATGTATGCATGTACATATGTACATATGTACATATTTAAAAATGTAGTTTCGATTTAAAAAAAATCGGATAAAGTTTTTCTTTCGCCATTCATACAACTCTAATTTTAGTATTTATTAAAAAAAACTCAATGAAATTCAAAAACTATCTCTTGCGTTTGGTTTTACTCAATACCGATTTGAGCTGTCGCACAGTGTTATCACAACAAAAAGCTATCAATGGGTAGGTCTTCTGAATGACTTCATACATTAGCTGTCAAATTCAACTCTCAAAGGTACACACTAACATGTTGTCTCAAATGATCAGAAAAATATTACGATCATCTAACACGCAACTATTCAGTTGATCAGAAGTACGCAACAACGCGTTCAGAAGGTGCAATCGCACCAGTTACTGAGCTGTTGCGCCTTCTGAACGTGCCAAATGAAAATTCGTTTCTCGTGAAATCAAGTTATATGGCTGCGTATGTATGTACATATGTACATACCCTGCAAACCATTTTTAGAGTATTCTGCATTATAAAGAAATTTTATAGAATTCGTTAAGATTTAAGTCGATTTTTTGCCGAATTTTCTAAAATTAAATAAATTACGCACACTTCCATTCTTTTACGAAATTTCGGAAGAAAATCTGTGAAGCAACGAAAATAATGGTGCTATGTGAAGAATATCTTTCAGAATTTTTCCAGAATTTTCTTTATTTTTCGTACAGAAATTTCTTTACGAGTTCGTGTCAACCACTTCATATAATTTTCTTGAAAATTCGTAAAAAAATCGTTACAGAAATGAGATACTCCTAACGATTTCCTTAAGATTGCCGGAACTTTGGTTTGCATAAAAATTCATATGAAATTACGCACAATAAATGGAAAATAAATTTTCTTCTATAAAAAATTTCTTAAATCAGTATGCAGCTCTTAAGAAAAAAATGCTCGTACATCTCGTCGCTACCATGTCCAACTATCGAATGTGAAAATCGGCACTTTTCAAAATTTTGATTTGCCACTAATAATTTTATTTCGTATAGCAGCATTGCTTAAGTTATTGTTTTTGACAACTTATTTGTTGGTTAATGACTGCAAATAGTTTTATAGAAAATTAGAGACGAGAAATAATACTTTCATAAAAATTTAAGTACATACATAGATTTAAAAAGCTGCTTGAATACAAACGTTTTATGAAAATGTCACATTAAAGAACTGTCTAAATCTACGTT
>NW_016158153.1:57390-93850 GCF_001687245.7 Rhagoletis zephyria
TTTTTTTTTTTGTATGTATGTTACCGCATAACTTTGGACCACGTCGATAATTCTTTTTGCATCGGAAAGGTAGTGTCTCAGAGGTGGTCCCATACTAATCTGGTTAAGATCCGATCAGCGGATCATGAGATATATATATATATTTTTTTTTATATGGGAGTTGAAGTCAGTTTTTTTTTTGCTAAAAATTACTTGTTATAAATAAGGCCGTGAACATTTCCTTACACGGTCAATTTCCAGATTCTATTTTTACTCTTTCAATTTCACTGACCAGCGCAGCAAACGATATCAACTAGTAGGCTAACAACCAGAATTGAAATTTAATACGCAAGTACTTACAGTACTACAAGTATACAGAGAGTAGATTTGCTACTCCCTTTTGGCAGCAGCAAGTATCTCTCGTACGCGATGAGAGAAAGTAGAGTACCTACTTTGGTGGAGTAATAGCAAGTACGTCAAGTATTTAGTCTCTCAACACCAAGTAGTGCATGTATGCGGAAAAAGAGTAACAATGGCCCGTAGTCATAGTCAAAATAAAGTCGACTTTAAAGTTAGTTGCAGCTTTTTGACATAATTTTCAATGGGATATCTGTCAAAAAAGCTGCAACTAACTTTAAAGTCGACTTTATTTTGACTATGACTACGGGCCAATGTGTTGGGAGTAGAGTACAATGCAAGGAGTACTTATTGAACGAAATGCGGCAAATACACTTGCGCTGGACTTTAATACATATGTATACACGCAACATATTTTTGTATCGATTCGAACAATTTGATACAATCAAGCATTTGTACCTCACAGGAATCATGCATGCATGTACGTACATATACAGGCAACACACTTTAGTATCGATACGAAAAACCGTTTCGTTACCGCACAACATGTTGTGTTGTAATGATTCACGATGATGGTTCATATCAGTGTTGCCAGAACTTTTTGGGCCGACCGGCTAGATTGGCAAAAAAAAGCGGCTAAAAACGGCTAAAATGTTTTAGTGAAATTTCACATAGACTCTGGCAAAAAACGGCTAAAATGTTTTAGTGAAAATTCACATGCTTCATTTAAATAAATCGCAAGAAACGAAAGACTAGTTAACACCATTCATTTATATCGAGTGTATATTCCTCATCATCAAATGAATCACTATTGTATATGTCACCTGAATTCATTAACTTTAAGAGATCGTCATCTACAGTAAAATGATGGCAGCATTTTTCTTCACGTTTTAAACCGTATCTTATATATAAAATAGCGTTTAACGTTTTAACGCACATTGGATTTCTTTGCTTAGTTTTTATTATATTCATTGAACTAAATATTCGCTCTACTTCTGCATTACTTATAGGCAAAACAAGAAAACTAAAAACTAGGTTGCAAAGGTCAGCAAAAGGGTTTTCTCCTAGGGCATTTCGAAATTGATAAACTTCGGCCCAAAATTTTACAGTTAAGTCTAAATTACTCCAGGTATGTAACGTTAACCGTTGCCATTGCATCTCTATGGATGTTATTTCGTCGGCATTATATTTGTGTTTTTGTTGCTGTAGTTGAACAAATACTTTTGGTTTAATTACTCTTAATGCATTTCCAACCGAAAAAAATCAATTTTATTTAGTGTGGCAATATTTGTAGGGAGGCGTTGGCGTAATTCCTTTATTAAAGTGATAATAAAATAGCGACCATTTTCTCGAATTATTTTCTCGGCTTCGTGGTCAAAAGCGTTTGTGCTTACTTTTGTTTTTAAATACTCTTCAAAACTGTGATAAAACTGAGGAAATGGAGCAAGGTATGGTTCCAACGGGGAGCATATAGGATCAAATGTGTCCGCGCTAATAACCACTAGGGAGCATAGATGCGAAAGTAAAACATTGAGTTCATTAAAAATCTTCATTGGGTCTGCATTATTGCTTTCGAACAACTTGTTTACTTTTTGCACCTGAAAATTAGCCAAATAGTAAAATCGGCTAACTTTTTTTTACAAACCGGCTAACAAATCGGCTGCCGGCTAGATCGAATTTTCTCCGGCTAGTTGCTATCAAAACCGGCTAAATCTAGCCGGAAAACGGCTAAAATGGCAACGCTGGTTCATATACGGAACATGCGAGTAACGAGATTATTATGTGAGTAACGATTCGGTATTTCAAGTCATGGATTGCTACAGCTCTAGTGATGGAAAAGTAGGCACAATAGTGCCATTTTTGGCACTTTCATTCACAGAGGCACTTTCGGCCCAATTCATTCCGTTTTGGCACAATCATAAATTATTGAAATTTAGCATAACATGCAAGTAAATAACGAACAATCATACATTACATTATAAATTTGAAAAGAGAAAATTAAAATCACTTAAAAAATTAAAATAAGGGCCATTATATGATATTAATAAAAATTAATCAATGTAAAGAAGAGTCAAAACTGGTAAAAACGTCACACTGCTATTATTTTGTACATAGGTATATACATATGTAGACACGTCCTCAAGAATGCTGATCTATTAAACTTTGATGACTTCGAATTATGTGGACCGTATATTTAAATTTGTATAATATTACATTAACTTCTCCAAATACAAACTGAAAACAATTCAATCCTAAAAAAACGCATGTGATTTCAAAGTCGAAGAAAACCCAAAAGAAACAAACAAGCGTATATAGAGCAAGTGAGGTTTGCTTCCAGCCGCTTAAATCTTAACAGAACAGCAAACTTGTGTACTAAAATTGTAGGTTTTCCGAACATTCCGGCCCCTCTTGATAGAATCCACTATCAACCGTCTACAAACATAGGACATAATTTTACAACTGGTCGTTTGAATGTCCCTTTTGCTGTCTTTACAGTGACTACGCGCACAAGTCCATCAGACCCGATTAACTATTGTGTGGGTGGTAAATTTGTGTCTTTGATGACGACCACGTCGTCGATGGCAATATTTTTCATCTTGATTGCCCACTTAGGCCGCTTTTGCAGTTGCGAGATATATTCAGTCGACCAAAACTGTTGCGTTAAATGTTGAACGTATTGCCATCTAGAGAGTGTATTTTCTTTCAAGTCAAGAGATTTTCTTCAGGTAAAGTGGCAGGTGAACGAAGTATAAGAAAATGTGCTGGAGTCAAAGGATCAACATCACCTTCAAACTTGCTTCAAATCGGTCGAGAGTTGGGGCAACATTCAATCTGGCATAAAATCGTTGCTAATTCTTCGTATGTAGTTAATGCTTCACCCAAAACTCGCTTTAAATGAAATTTGACTTATTTAATTCCGGCTTCCCATATGCCTCCAAAATGTGGTCTCGCTGGTGGTGAGAAATGCCATTGTATTTCCTGTTCAGCTAACTCCTTTCTTATTTTATCTTGAGTTGCTGAAGTTGATATAACTCGCTAAGTTGTTGATTGGCACCAGTGAAATTCGTGCCGTTGTCCGAAAAAATTTGTAAAGCCTTGCCGCGTCTGGCAATGAAACGACGAAGAGAAGCAATAAACGCTGCAGCTGAAAGCTCCGTAACTAATTCGGTGTGAATTGCCTTAGTTACCAGACATACAAATAAAGCTATCCAGCACTTGTATAGCCTTGAGCCACGCCCCTCCAGGAACGCAAAATTATAGGACCAGCCTGTATTGAGAAAGGCGAGTCCAGGATCTAAACGTTGTTAAGGGATATTTCCCATTTGTTGCTGATAACTTATACCACGCAGTCGCATGAAAGCCCACCAAAAAATTGCATAAGCTTAAATAAGAAATAAGGAATCCGCCAGTATTGCTGCTGCTGCTATTCTCTCTACATTTCTAAGCCATCTTTTCTTTGAACGTTGGAAGTGTGGCCAGATTCACTTTTTTGAAATTACATTTAGTATTTATTTTTTTTACTCTAACCGCAGACTTCAAGATCCTTTTTCCGGGTCTTTGTCTAACCTTTCCTCATTCAAAATATTAATTATGTATAAAAATATGCCATAAATTAAGTAAATAATCACTGCTGTGATAAAACCAACCAACTACGAAAAATGTGTGTTTCCATTGGTCACACTGAACATCAGCTGTCGTTCTTAGCGCTATATGGCCAGATTGACGTTTTTAAAACGTATATAAAATAATGAAATTTATAAAGTCACAAATATAAGTTTAAAAATTGAATAATCGAATTATCGATACAATACGTAAGAATTTTATAATAACACATCTTAAATTTTTTTATGTGATATTTAACCGCGTTAAACCAGAAATCTTTAGAGAAAAAATTACCATTAACTACTAATTAATTAATTATAAAAATTACCAAATCATTGTGTAATTCTGCAAGCTTTTTCAATAAAATATTGATGAAAGTATAAAATTCCTCCATACATTTGTAACAAAATATAACAATGTCTGTGTAAAAAGCTAATCTGATAAATAATACCCTACTCCAAATTGAAATTGAAAAAAAAATTGCTGCAACTTTATTTCTTAGTAAATTTGTTTACTTCTCGAAGCATTGATCCATCCTTTGCCAGGCCCAGTAATCATCGTTTGTACTGCTGAGTTGGGTGAACGTTCCTAAAGCTGCTTTCTATCGCTTGTTTTGCGTGGAAAAAAGTTTCACATGCAAATAGATTTTGACAATTTGAAACTTTTGTAAGAAGAAATTAAAAATATTTGATATTTTATGGACCAAATAATTTGTTCAATATGGGTGTTTCCATCGGAAGGTCCACCCCGAAAAAAAAAAAAATAAAAGTCTTATATCTAATATATTTACGGGCCGATTTGTCTGCTTTTTAAAATATATACTGGCTATGTAAGTAGAATCATGTTTGCGTAAAATGGTCTGGCTAGGTGGCGCCAAGGTCGAGATATTTCGAAAAACCGTAGTTATGGTCCGATTTGGTTCGAATTTGGCGTATGTAGTTGAAACATAATAAATCATAGATTTCCAAAAAATTTACCATTAATTGACGCTGTAGTCAAAATATAAAGTATATTCGACATAAAATGTATGTTTTGTTTGCGTTGAAAATTCATTTAAAAGCAATATTAACAAAAATATAACGTTGGAAATTTCGTGGACGTGGCGTCACGTGACGTTTCACAGTTGGGGTTGTAAAAGAAAATTGAAACAAGTTGCATTAATTCAAAAAACTCTAAAAACAACTAGAATTGCATTAGAATTAGAGACACTTAAAAAGGGCCAAGGTGGCAACACCGCACCCAAGCCATTCACCGGAATTGTTTGCTTTCAGCTGCTAAAATTTAGCATTTTGTTGATTAAAAGCTTAATGATATAAAATTTGTGCGGTTTTAACATTGCGTTTGAGTGATTTGTCGTCTTGTGTTTGATATTGCATTAATTGCGATTTGTTTACAGTGCGGTATTAAGGTTTGTGAAATATTTTGTGTGTGATCTGCGAAAATTTCCAATAACTGCTTAGGGCTAAAGACTTAATAATAAAAATATTTTAATTTTAAATGGTACAGAAGTCAGTCTAAGCGGTTATTGCAAATAAGCACAGACATACTTAAGTATCAGCTTCCAATAAAATAATAAATCGTTGGCTTAGTTCGCAAACGTGCTCCTTTTTTTATGAAAATTGAGATTTTGATGCAGTAAGATAGCATAACTCAAAATACATCATTACCAAAAAAGAAAGTTACCGTAATGTCGTTCTTACTTGTTGTTATGCATTGGTACGCAAATTTGCGAAGTCCAAAAAAGTCAAGAAAAAATATAAACACGTCTGTCCGTGTACACGATAACTCGAGATATCTCAACGAAATTTGGTATGTAGGTTGCCCTTTATCCAAGGTAAGATGGTATTAAAAATGGGCGAATCGGACTGTAACCACACCCATTTCCGATATAAAGGTATTTTCTAAAGATGCAAAAACTACGATATTTCAGTAAATATTGGATGCAAATTGTTCAAAATTAGTATGTGAAGTAGAGTTTTTGTAAAAAATATTATTGTGCAATTTTTGGAAAATGGGCGTGACTCCGCCCACCTATTATGAAATATATCTCAGTAGCCCATTCACCGATCTCCACCAAACTCGTTACGAGCCTTATTTAGGGTCTAACTAAGAAATCTGTTGAAAATCTTTAAAATCGGGAAATGACTACGCGTATCTACTAAAGCTAATTCACTTAAAATCGATGATCTCGATAACGACTCAGCAGAAAATTAGATTATGATACATTTTTGGATAATGGGCATGGCGCCGCCCACTTATGACCGCAAGAGTGTAACGCGGTAACCGATTTATAAATTTCTTCCAAACTCGGTGCACTTAATAAACCTGGTACGGAAAAGCAATTCGTTGAAAATTATTCAAATCGGACCAAAATTACATTCGCTTTCCGTATATCTAACGGTAAATTTCAGAAATGCGGAAACTCTGATATTTCAATAACTGACGACGCCAATTTACTCCAAGTTAATACTTACAACAATCTCTTAACAATAACTAAGACTGCATGACACCGCCCACTTTATGACTACAAGGTGTATCTCGGTAGCCAATTTAGCGATTTCTACTAAACGTGGTTCAATTATTTCATTGAGTCTAACTCAGGATATTATGGAAAACGTTTGAAATCGGGGAAAACGCCCCTGCTTACGACAGTATTTGATACCTGCGCCGGGTATATGAAGTTCGGTTTCGCACAAACTTATACCTCTTTACTTACTTTCAATTATTTTCTTTTATAAATGGTACATAAATTTACGACTTAAAATAGTTATTTTTCTAATAGCAATGAAATAAAACTGTATTAGGTTATAATTTATTTTAAAACAATAAAATATATTTCAAATAAACAACTAAGGCCCACTTGCATAACAGCAGGTAATCTATATAACTCGAAGTTTACCGGTTAAATTGATAAATTGGCTTGCACAATCAATGGTTGGGTGTAAAATTAAAGTTAACTCGTTAAATATTTAGCTCAGCAATTTTCGAAGGTTAACTTGCTAACTCTACATATGTCAATTTTGTCAGTAACAAGAATAATAAAATTGAGATTTCAAAAATTTAAAAAATATTTTTGAACACATGTTTACATACACACATACACACATATGCATGTATTCATTTTTCCGCCTTCAAATAGAGGTTTCGGTCAGTCTCGCGTAAAAAAATATGTATGTATATGCGATTTAAATGCACCGAAAGTGTGCAGTGAAGAAGTGTCGCTGGCCAATTTGCAGAGAAATTAGCTGAAGATCTTCATGAGCGCAGTTGAAACTACCATGGCGTGGATGTGGTACATAAATGAGTACATATTCAGGTCAAGTAATAGAAGTCCGTCTTAAAGTTGATGTGCTTGGACAGGCATGTGTATCAATCCAACCATAGCGAGATATAATTTTATTTAATATTTGCCATTCTTTAGATTTTCTGGTTGTAATAGAAATTTTTTATTTAATTTCAAACAATAAATATAAACAATCAAAACAAACGTCAAAAAAAGAGGGTGGTGCCTACTTAATTTAGAAATCCCTCGGGTAACTTAACTCTGAGTCAGTTTTCATTGCTGCAAGACATTGTCGGGTTTAGTAATGTAAAAATTTAACTCTTAGCTACTGAACTCTGTATTTATATATTTAACTCTGGATGTTCTGCAAGTGGGCCTAAATCTTTTAAAAATAAAAAATAATGGAAAAAAGGTTGATAGAAAATGTGCTAAGTTCACATTAAAAGAATAAAATCTTAAATAGAAAATGTGGTAAGTCCCAAAAGAGCCTATAAGTCTGCAACAGCTATATTTTGAAATTGGCCGATTATTGGTACTAAAACAAGACGAACTAAGGAAGAAAACTGCATTTAGAGATTAGAAAAATATTGACAACAAAAAAAAGATAGACGGTTTTTTGTCCCTCCTGACAAAAAAAAATGGACTTAGCACGTTTGCGAACTAAGCCAACGAAATGGCACAATACGTTCGGTACTCTAAGCGGCGTTTTAAGCGCCTAATAAGCAAAACAAAGACGAAATCAACTGGCAAAAGTGATCAGGAAATAGATTCTGCGCGAATCAATGTTTACAATTTCCTAGGAAATAGTGGTGATCATTTGGAATCAAGCGACATGGTCGATAATGCTTTCAATGAACTATGTTTTTTTAAATGATAGTTCCAATGAACCAGCTTTTTCTTTGAAAGAGTCCTTAGCTTTCTGGGCTTTAGAGGAAAACATATCGCACAGTGCAATGAACCGCTTGGTAAAAATTTTAAAAACTAGTGGATTAGATGTGCCCTTGTCCATGCAAACATTAATAGGTTCAGGCAATATTGAAAAAGCTAGGACCACTGATATTGAGCCGGCAGCTATATTCATGTTGGTATTTCCAAAATGATAAATAAATATCGTGACTTGAATATAGTTCGGGACAACATAGTACAAATAGATATGCAGTGAAACCCGCTTAAGTACCCCCCGCTAAAGCACCTAACCCGCTTAAGTAACCAGCATTTTTGGACACCGTGAATTTTTGAATATAATCTGAAGAAAATCCCTCTCCTAAGTACCTCACCGCTTATTTACCCAACCCGCCTACCTACATTTTTCGTGCCCCATTTACAATTTTACTTAGAATTTTCCCCTTTAAAGTGCGCTTTTAAAATTGCTTAAAATATTTACGTATTTTGAAATTCAGTAGCAGCGCTAAACACCTTCGGTAAAAAAAAAAATTCTAAAAAATCAACGGTAATTTTTAGTCACTTGAAACTTGCACATTATTCCACCAAAATTGAATGGTGTACTCAAAAAACACTTCAGAGAAAAAAGTTTGAAATTATGATGCATCTTTTTTTTAGTGTTCTACAAAATCTTAAGCTTAGGTTTATATGGTATTTGTTCTCAAAAATTAATAAATAAACATAAGTGGGAAAAAATATCATTTTGAATTTGGTGCAAAATGATATGTCCAACTTTGACTTTTTAAACAATTTAATTTTTGTAAAAATGACATACCATTGCACTATATATTTTTTCATATATGTAATACTCCTATATTGGCAGTAAGAGCTAGTACCGTCCGAAAACACTACAGTACAGATATATCAATAAACACGTACGAAAGAAAAGGAACACATACGTTTATAAATAAACATGTACACNATGAGGCCAATAAGAGTCCAATATGACTCATATTGAGGCTCATTTGATGTATGAATTTAAGCTCATATAGGTCGACCTACGCAGGAAGGGAAACACCCTCATTTCGGACTCTTAAATGAGCTCATTATGAGCACAAAGGCTCCGAAATGGGACTCCTTAAAGACTCATTTATGACTCCAAATGTTTGCTGGGATATATGATTTTTTTAAATAAAGTTTTTCTTTACTTGTTTATGTGTTTAAATAATACTACGAGGCTGGTTTTAAACTATGTATGCTTCATTAAATGTTGTTAATCAAGTATTTATGTAAGCTAACAAGATGATGTACCTACATCAGTAATTATGTTCGGTTAAGTACCCGCATCGAGGTACTTAAGCGGGTTCTTTTAAGTACCCAACCCGCTTAAGTACCTCAAAAAGCTGACATTTTTCGTGAGGTACTTAAGCGGGTTTTACTGTAGACGGTCTTCTACTTTTTAAAAGTTCAGGTACTGCCCTGTGGCCTATATTAGGTGCATTCGTCGACAGGCGTGATCTTAGACCGTTTGTGATAGGTTCTTTTGCGGGACCAAAAAAGCCATCAAATGGTGATGCATATTTAACGCAACTCGTGGAAGATTTAAAAGAAATTGATGCAAATGGCTTGAGACTGGGAGATCTTACTCCGAAAGTCAACATAAGGGCATTCGTGTGCGACTGCGAGAGCATTTGTGACTTATGACTGTTGCCCACAATTCCTTTCATGGATGTCCTTTTTGTAATCAAGTAGGTTTCCGTATCAATAACAGGACTATATTCAAATACAGTGGGTGATACACGAACAAATGAAAGCTTTAATGCCCGAATAGATTTAAGCCACCATAGTGTAGGATATAGGTCTAAACCAAATATACTAGAAGCATATGGCATTAATCTCGTCACACACTTTCCTTTTGACATCTTACATCTTATTGATCTTGGTATAGCTAAGAAAATAATTACCAAAACTATGGGCTCTAAATTGGAATCACATTTTAATATTTCTCGACAAAATAAATCTGAATTATCAATGAAGTTGCTGGACCTTAGGAAATGTGTTCCTAAAGAGTTTTCTAGGATGCCAAGACATTTCGGAGAACTTTTGAGGTGGAAGGGAACCGAATTCCGGCAATTCAATTTATATACTGGAATTATAGTATTCAAAGATATTATGTGCATAGATATGTATGAACACTATCTACTTTTATGCTGCGCTTATCGTATATGTTTATCCGGAACCACTTTTCAGGCAAACACTGAAGTAGTAAAAGGCATGCTGCAGTTGTTTGTTACAAATTTTAGTAAATTTTATGGCCCAGACAGCATTTCTTACAAGGTTCATGGAACTCTTCATCTTGTTGATTCAATTAAAGAAATTGGAGTGGCAGATAGTTACCATTATGAAAATTTTTTACAAATTTTGAAGAGAAAAATTAAGAAACCTCAGCATATTCTTATGCAGCTGAACAACAAATTAAATGATATTTCAGTTAAAAAAAATTTTGAGGCAAAAAATCATTTAGTTGATAAAAGCTTAATATCTCTAAAATTTAATGAAACTTAAAAAAAAAAACCACCCAATAATATTTGTTGCATAAATGGCCATCCGAGTAAGATAGTTGCCCTCGGAATAAAGAATGGAAAGCATTACATGGTATTTAAGAAATTTTTAAATATTTCACCCCTGTTTTCGTATCCTTTTAATTCTTTGCAAATAGTAATATTACAAGCTAAGGAGCTGGCCGTAGAAGAAGAAGTAATATCAATAGATGTAAATATTAAAAAATATTTTTCAACGGTTGCAGAAGACAGTACATACATCCTTATTCCTGTTATTCATCAAACCAGAAACTAAAAATGTATAGGCAACTTGGTAAGAAGACAAAAATGAAAATTTATACTTATACTTTGTTTATACTTTTTCTTTATTTCAGCTAACTTGCCATTTCAGCTTCATCCTGCTGACGAAATGTACCATTCCCCATCTCATTCTGTGCCGTCAACCGTTGTAAGCTTCGCTTCAGATGAGCGTATGATGGGCGAGTTTAAAGGTATTAAGTATTGATAACTATTGCGAAATTTTAATGTTTTAATAATTGCATGCATACATTAGCGCACACAAGGGGTGGGTTGTGGGGTTCAAACCCCCCCTAAAGCTAATAACCTCAAATACTATCTGTATCTTAAAGCTAAGAATCCAGCTCTCAAGGAAATTATAAGAAATATTTATTATAATTTCTGTTGCTTGAAAAAGCGCTTTGCTTTTGCTGTAAATTTTCATGAGGGAATAAATATACGAGCATTTTTTTTCTTGAGAGCTGCAAACTGATTTAAGAAATTTTGGTAGAAGAAAATTTCTTTCCCATTTCTCGTCCGTCGTTTTATATGAATTTTTCGTTTTTCTTGAGAGTTCAGCTAATTTTTTCGGTATTTGAAATATTAAAAAATTTAGCAATCGTGAAAAATCACCATCTCTATCGAAAACCAGAGATCGAAAAAATGAACATAGAAGTGCAAAAATTCATGGAATCAATAAATTTATTTTTACTGACTCTTTTTTAAAATTTTTTATTAGGTACTTTTGAAAGTTGAGCGCATCTTGAGTTTATAGAACTTTTTATTAAACAAGTAGTTTTTAAGGAAAGAACACAACCGACTTCAATTCTCATATTCAAATTTAGGGGTACCGTTAATTTCTTCATGATCCAATCATCGGATCTCTAAAACAAATTACGGGACGAACCTTGAGGTACTATCTTTCTAATAAAAAAAGGATTATTGAAAACGGTTCACGTGGTCCAAAGTGATGTATTCCGGCGAGATGATAACATCACTTTTTTTGAAGTCGGTTAAAAGCGTTTGAGTTCTGTTAATCTGTAAATAAAGTGCACTTTAAGAATTTTAAAACGTTTATTTATTTATTACATACTGTACATAAAACTTGCATAAATGCATTTTAAAGAGAGTATTATCTGAAGCAAATTTTCTGTATTTTCCGGTGATATATCTTCAGAAATATAAAACCCCCCTAAAATATATTCCTGGGTGCGCCCCTGCATGCATATATTAATTATTATATTTTCAGATCTTAAGGAAATGGTTGGTTTGCTAAGAGAAGCCCTCGACCACCAAACCGCGATCATAAGCGAACAAAATATTTATTTATTTATCTCAAAAGTACGGTAAGACATTAAGTCTTTTTTTGTACATTTTTACAATTCAATTACAAATTTTAATCTTAAACTAAACTTAAATTCTAAGGCTTATCCAACCATGAAAGCAGGGTAAGAAATAGTATGACGTAGGTGAACAAGAGTTACATAAAAGATGAGAAAACATAGAACTAAGTAAAAAGTTCTGTAACTGCCGTCTTAAAGCATCTAGCTGAATTTATGTTTTTAATTGAAAGTGGTAATGAGTTCCATAGTCTGACAACACTAACAAAGAATAGTCTGGAGGCCGTTAACGTTTTATATTTTGGTACTACAATGTTTTTAGTGCGAGATGATATGACAAACTTAAGTCTACAGAAAAGGTAACCAGGCTGATGATACTTAATTATTTTAAATAAAAATAAAATATTTCGCACTTTTAAGTAGTTATCTAAACCAAAGCAGAGAATACTTTTAGTATATAACGAGATGTGATCAAATTTTCGCTTGCTATATATAAATCTCGCAGCATNAACAAGAGTTACATAAAAGATGAGAAAACATAGAACTAAGTAAAAAGTTCTGTAACTGCCGTCTTAAAGCATCTAGCTGAATTTATGTTTTTAATTGAAAGTGGTAATGAGTTCCATAGTCTGACAACACTAACAAAGAATAGTCTGGAGGCCGTTAACGTTTTATATTTTGGTACTACAATGTTTTTAGTGCGAGATGATATGACAAACTTAAGTCTACAGAAAAGGTAACCAGGCTGATGATACTTAATTATTTTAAATAAAAATAAAATATTTCGCACTTTTAAGTAATTATCTAAACTAAAGCAGAGAATACTTTTAGTATATAACGAGATGTGATCAAATTTTCGCTTGCTATATATAAATCTCGCAGCATTATTCAAAGCTAGGTTTAGTTTATTTTTAGATTCGTAGTCGGGGTTGCTATATACTAACTCAAAGTAAGAAAGTAAGACCTGTGTTTTTGCTGCATTTAAGCAAAGGCCATTTGTCTTGGCCCAGCTACACAGTCTTTTTAGGTCATCATTTAACCTGCATACTAAATCTTCGCCAAGACCAATAGGACGCGAAAGGTAGATCTGGGTATCATCAGCATATAGATGTATTGAAGAGTTTTGACAGCAGTTGACAATATCATTAATAAAGATGGTGAAAAGTATGGGACCCAGGATTGAACCCTGAGGTACACCAGAGGAAATCTTCATACGCTGCGAAGTGATGCTGCTACACTGTACTTGTTGTAGCCTATTCGAGAGGTAGCTTTTTATTAATTTTACTGACGTTGAGTCGAAACCAAAATAATCTTGTAACTTAGTTAGTAAAATATTATGATTAACAGAATCAAATGCTTTTGAAAAATCCAAGAGAACCAATATAGTGAGCATTTTATTATCAAAAGCGGGGCGGATATCATCCATTACCTTAAGTATTGCAGTAGTACAACTATGCCCAGATCTAAAGCCAGATTGGTACTCAGATAACAGGTTGTGATTATTCAAATGCGACACTATTTGTTTACAAGTAATTTTTTCAAAAACTTTTGATAGCGCTGGTATTATACTGATGGGCCTATAGTTTTGGGGGGAGTCACACAGCTTGCCTTTAGGGGTCGGAAAAACGATTGCGACTTTCCACTGACTAGGGAATGTTGACGACGTCAAAATGAAGTTAAAAATATGGCTAATTGAGGGGAGTGCATAAGGAAGGATTATTTTTAGAAAGCGTAGGCTAAGACCATCCACGCCAATAGCATTCGATTTTATGGCATATATGCAGTTGATAATTTCATTTTCAGTGGTTGAGTTGAATGTAAATTTAACTGTAGGATTACAGGTCAGACTTTGGTTAGTTTTAAAGGATGACTCACTTGTTTGCTGCTTATTTACCCCTAAAAAGTATGAGTTCATTACATTTGCATCAATCGTGCATGCTTTCTTGTCTTTCACGCAGACTCCTAACGACTTGAGATTTTTCCATAAATCTTTCGTGGAAACTGTTTCATTAAATTTACTCTGCGAATACAATCTTTTATTCGCGCGTAAGTTTTTAGTTACTATATTTCGTAAATCTCTGTATCTATTCCAGCGTTCAGCTACAGGATTACGCTTTATTTCGGTCCTTTATAAGATTTAAAATTGATTTGGTGAACCAGGGTTTTCTATTGCAAGTTATTTTAATTTTACGGAGAGGGACATACTTATCAAACAAATATTTTACCAGCTTAGTAAAATGCTCTAATTTTTCGTCAATATCTGAGAGGCGCCAGCAGAAGTTCTAGTCCAGAGAACTCGATTCATCATTTAAGGCAGAAATATTTATATTTTTGAAATCTCTATAAGTCAAATGGGTTATTTGTTGTGCTTTCTTGAATTCTATATTGTAACATAAATAAATTAATTCGTGGTCAGAAATACCGGCTAATGGAAATTGATCCACATGGTTTACATTATTAACCTCACTGGTGCCAAAGAGATCCAACATAGTTGCCTTACAGTTAGGCGGAAAGCGTGTCGCATACTTATTAACAATATTGATACCACAAGAATTTAAGCTGCTCAATAAGTGCTTGGACCTGGCATTGTTACATAAAATGTCTACATTAAAGTCACCACATACGAGGACATGAACATAGTTTACAGACAGTTCACGAATTTTCGTAAAGGTTGACGATAGATCATTATATTTATGTGGGTTATATACACAAACAACAAGACACTTCTGTACATTATCATTAAATTCTACAAACATACACTCAACAACATCTGAGCAGAGAGACTTATGCAAAACTTTACATTTGAGCTTGGAATTATAATATATGGCTATGCCACCACCTCTGCACCCAGTGGATCTGTCATTTCTTAATAGCGAGAAATCGCACATAGCATATGTTGAACTCTGAATACATGATTTGAACCACGTCTCGGTTACACATATCACATCGATGCTACTTTCATAAAAAATATTGTTTAAATAATCTAGTTTGTCAATTGTTAAGCTTCGAGCATTAAAGTGGCAGATATTAAAACCTTTATTATACTTGCACGTTAAATTTAGAGCCAGCCTAAGATTGTCTTTGTTAGTGTGTACGCTAGGGTCATCGATCAAATCGAAGATAAATAAGAGATGCTTGAGAGCGGCAGGTCAAGAAGAGAAAATGTATGCAATATGAAGTGAAGAGAAAATTAATAAGAGGGAGCAATAAATAGGCATAGATTCTCTTACAAGTGGGCATGAATAATAATAAGGCAGAATCACTTAACATCACAAGAATATACACAGACAAATAAAAGTATANGTCATCGATCAAATCGAAGATAAATAAGAGATGCTTGAGAGCGGCAGGTCAAGAAGAGAAAATGTATGCAATATGAAGTGAAGAGAAAATTAATAAGAGGGAGCAATAAATAGGCATAGATTCTCTTACAAGTGGGCATGAATAATAATAAGGCAGAATCACTTAACATCACAAGAATATACACAGACAAACAAAAGTATATTAGAATTTAAGTTGCGGCTGCGATGCGATCTACGCTTGTAGAGTCAAGTACTTTAACTGCTTCACTATCCGGGTGCTTTCTCACATAGACATGCCCATGAATCATAAATGCACTCACCAAACGTTTTTGCTTTTTCATATTGGACGCATAATGATAACATCACGATTCTTTTTCTCATCAGCATCAACCCCAATATCGCGGAGAGTAAACGACTTACACCCAGATTTAAATGCACCAGCAATCGCTTTGAATAGAAGTGAGCGATCATAGGTTGAGTTTAGTTTGTAGATAATCGGAGAGTGCTTAGTGGAGCTGTTGTTTTTACGCGTACGAAAAGCTGAGCGGATGGCAAGTGGGGCTATATTAATTTTCGTGCATAGCCGTGAGAACATCGAAATTAGGTTCTCACCAGCCACACTAGGTACACCAAACACAATCACGTCAGTCGACACCAGCGCGTTCTCCAGGTCATCAACATGTTGGCATAGAGCTTGAACGTTTTTGTTTTGTTCACCACCTTCGCCATTGAGTTTTTCTAATTCACTCACTCTCTCATCCATCTTCTTCATGGCGGCTTTTATGTTTTATAACTCAAGCTCGGAACACTTTGACGACTGCAACTTCACGACGTAACGACAGCGACATCATTTTGTCGACAAATGTCGCCTTGAAGCCAGCTTCTTAAACATTTTGAAGACCTCAGCGACATAGCAAACAGCTGATTTTAAAGTTTGACATTTTGGTATATTTATTTCACAAATTGTGTATTTTTATTTAAGTAAATAAGAAAAACATGAACAATCAAGAATATGTGATTAATTTTGCGACAATTTAATTTTGCAGCACTACATCTACTCATTGTCGCCGGCAAAATTAGAAATAGATTTAATTTGGCGACGTCGACAATTGCAGTCCTGCAGCCAAGATGTCGTGCTGTCGTCAAAATAATTGTGTCCGTAAGAACGTGTGTATTTAAAATTTGACAGATGCTGCTTGTCGCTTGCTGTCGTCAAAGTGTTCCGGGCTTCAGCAGCGACTTCACCTATTCTCTGCATGACACGCTCTTCGCTCTCATGTAATTTCGAGATGATACTGCTCATGGAAAAATCTAATTTCTTTTCCAGCCTCTCAAGCAAACTCACCGTTGTCGGACTGCTAATACCTTTCAACTGTTTTTGTACTGGAGTTTGTTGCGGAGAGGAGGTATTGCGGGAACTTTTTCTTGTTGACATATTTGCACTCAGGGAATATTGTTTATTATTAAAAAGCGAAAATAGGCAAAATGATGCAAGTAAAGTGACCGTCGATCAACTGTAGCTATAGGTGCTGGCACAAGCTGCTAGTAGATATATTATTTACTATAAATGACCGGGAATTACGATTTAAAAGCGAGATTCGATGCAGCGCCACAAAAACACGTCTGCTCACACTGACATTCTAATGTATTAAAATAAACAGAATCTACGGCAAAGTGTTTTCAACGTTGAACAGCTACAAATTTCCACTTAAAACCCTTGATAGAGATAACTTTGAAAAATAAATTGTAAAATTAATGCTATTTTCTAGCTTTTTAAAATTTGGACTTTGACCTACTGAAATTTAATGGGCTGTTAAACTGCACATTTAAAATTTTCCTAAACATTCTTAATAAAGTTAAAAAACTTTGGGGTATAAATGCTGAAGTTTTTTGAATTTGTATAATTTTTGTAAGAAGTTTGAAATGTGAATTTATGTGGTGACTTTTATAAAAAAATTATTAACATCAAATAAATAAAAAAAAACAAAACTGATCAAAATGTCACTTAACTTAATCAAGTGACCGCAAGTGTAAATTGTTATGTATATTATTATATATATTATTTATTAAATATTTTTTATTATAATGCTTATATTAATATCATAATATTATATTAATATTATAATGCTTATATTAATATATTATAATGCTAATCCATTTTTTCAATAGATACCGTTAAAAATATGTACAATAGCTATGAGGACTATACAAGTGATGTAAAAATGGCCATTGCAAGAGGAAAAAATTGAATAGATCAAAGGCGTCACATCCAAAAGAAAAATGGTTAATGAGGCTACAAAAGACTTATTTTAAAAATTAACTTTAAAAATAATAATATGTCACGAAGCGGCTTCGCTGATGAATTGTACCTTTACATGGCCGGCCGCAAAGAAAACGTCACATTGATTAATTTTTATTTTCATTTAAGATATTTTTAATAAAAGTTAAGTTCTTCCTACAACAAAACCCATAAAAAACAGAAAAAATAGAAAGCAGCTTTGCACTTTAATTGAGTACGCAGTTTTGTAATTAATAGAATAGTATAATAAAGCGCAAAACTGCTTTCTTTTAAATATCTGCATAGAGTTTCGAACTCTGACTTTTATGGGTTTTTTTATAGGAAGAACTATATTTTTATAAAAACTATGCAAAACATAATTACTCGAGAAATTGCGGAATATCAAAATCAATCAGTGTCCCGTTTTTTTGGCGGCAATGTATGTTAGTATATAAGTATTACAAAAAAAACCAAGTTGTGTTCAAAGAAGGTTCCTTCCAAAAACGAAACAAGCCATTTTAAATGCGAGGTCATTGATGTAAAATATATTAGTACGTAAGTATTTCCAGTATTTGCTTTCAAAAGCATATGTATTTTTTTGTAAGTCTTGACTTAAAATCTTTTTTAAACTAATTTTAGAAGTTCTTCGGGAAAAAAACATTTTAAATGTGAATTCATTGATGTAATCTAGACTAGTATGTGCAGTGGTCGAAAAAATTATAGCCGCACCACATATTGACAAATTGTAACAATTTATTTTTGTTATTTAATTTCAGTTACGTTCAGTTAAGTTCAGTTTTATGAAATAAAGAAATATATGTTAATAAAAAAGTAACTGAAATTAAACAACAAAAAATAAATTGTTAAAATTCTTTAATACAGCGAGTGTCAGTCAAAATCGTAGAGCAATTTTGTCTATATTTTGAAAATGTTTTGTTCATATTTTATTAATCTTATATATAAAAATAAGTGCACGTTTTTGGTGTGACCTCATAACTTGAGAACGGCTTCACCGAATTCAACCAAATTTATGTGGCATATTCGATCTATCATGCAGATGGTGTATGCGAAGTTTTCCCGAATTCGGCAAAGGGGGCGTGGCACCACCCATACTAACTAAAATATAAAAACAAGTGAACGTTTTTGGTGTGATCATATAACTTGAGCACGGCTTCACCGAATTCAACTAAATTTTTGCGGCATATTCGGGCTATCATGCAGATGGTTTATGTGAAGTTTGCTTGAATTCGGAAAAGGGGGCGTGGCGCCTCTATTTTATATATAAAAATTAGTGAGTTAGCTCATAACTTGAGAACGGCTTCACCGAATTCAACTAAATTTTTGCGGCATATTCGGGCTATCATGCAGATGGTTTATGTGAAGTTTGCTTGAATTCGGAAAAGGGGGCGTGGCGCCTCTATTTTATATATAAAAATTAGTGAGTTAGCTCATAACTTGAGAACGGCTGCCCCGAATTCAACCAAATTTATATAGCGTATTCGGGCCATCATGCAGATATTTTATGTTGTAGTTTGCCCAAATTCGGAAAAGGGGGCGTGGCACATGTATGTTATGTATAAAAATAAGTACTCGTTTTGGTGTGAGCTTATAACTTGGGAACGCCTTCACCGAATTCAACCAAATTTATACGGCATATTCAGGCTATCATGCAGATGGTTTATGTGAAGTGTGCCCGAATTCGTAAAAGGGGGTGTGGCACCTCCCATACTAACTAAATAACTTATGTTGTATATCTCTTGAAATATTTGTGGTAGAGTACTGGAAATTGGTATAGAGGTATATCAAATAATTCCATACTCATGGAGGAAAATGGGCGGTATTGGAAAAGAGGGCGTGGCACCTCCCATCTTATATATAAAAAATAAATGCAAGATTTCAACCAAATTTATACTGCATAGTGGGGCTATTATGCAGATGGTTTGTGTTAAGTTTCCCCGAATGCGGAAAAGGGAGTGTGGCACCACCCATACTAACAAAAATTTTCATCTGGTATATCTCTTGAAATATTTGTGGTAGATTACTGGAATTGGTAGCTATACGTGGCCTGTTCAAGAGTTTATTTATTTGTTTATTTATTCATACCTAAGATGGAAAAACAAAAAATGTTGTATATCCAAATGTGTCGGATTAAGATTTAAAATAAAGAATCAAAAATTTTGAAATAAAACAAATGATAAATTTTCATATAGAGAAATTCCAGGATTTTTCATTCATTTTTCAAAATTTTTCAATATTTGGTGTAGAGAAGCACACCGGGGTACCGCTAGTTCTTAATAAAAATATAGTTCATGTTACAAAATTCCTAAAACTGAAAGTTTCTCACTTTGTGACAATTAAAAAAAAATCGTAAAATTTTCATAAAAATTACACATTTTTTATTTAGAATTTTTAGATCTTAAATCTCCTATTAATTACACTCCTTTTTTTAAATATAAAAATGTACGTATGGATTTAATGAATTTATTTTTCAATAAAACAAAAAAATATATATAAAAAACTGTCTGTATAAAAGGTTTCTAATTATTACATGTATATAAGCGGACAATACTCAAAATCTTAATGAAAATTGCCTTATGTATGCCTTACTTGATATGGACGGTAAGGCTTATAATAAGGTAATGGTAGTCAATATTTTATCTTATTATAAGGCCTTATGTAAGCCTTATTTCGAGCAGAGGATAAGGCTTGTAATAAGGTAACAATGTTCTATATAATAAGGCATTATGTAAGCCTTATTTCGGGTAGGGAATAAGGCTTATAATAAGGTAATAATATTCTGTATAATGACTTATCATAAGGCATTATATAAGCCTTATTTTCCATAACAGATAATCCTTATGCATAAGAGTGGCTCTCTGAGAGAGAGAGTTAAACCTTATTCCCAATGACATCAATACGGCAAAATCAGGTGTAAAATAAGGAATGTGCCATACAACTTGTATTCCTTACAATTTTCATGCATTAAATGTTAAGACTTACGATCATATTAAATAAGCCTTATATAAGGCGCACATTTTTTGGTGGGAGTGAAGCATTTATACAGGCATTGTTTAATGACAGTTGACAGACAAATAATGTGGCTGTCGATTACCTGCATGTAAATGTTGTAAATGATATTTTCTTATTATAAGTTTAGTGAAATGATGATCCTTGTGAAGAATGAGTGGGTGTTATGACTTATATTAGCTTTGCAAATTCTTGCGCCAACTCTCAGTAGACCATTGTCGTCGGTGAACGGTGCAAGATTTGCGAGCTTATGTGAAGTGGGTAATCACTTACCCCGTGCTAGGCTGAAAATCTCATGAGCATAGGATGTAGATTGCGCTATCTTCACCAACATGTCATAACTAGCTATCAGCTCCTGTGAGGAAATTGTTCCAGTTGTTCTCACCTGTGTAGCTTGTGTGGCTTTATAAAACGAAATACGTAAGCCATTATTCGTAATAATTGCGTGAAATCTGAGTATTTTTCAATTAACGCAACCCTGTTGTTGTGATAGGTAGCGAAACCAAGTTTTTTCGCTCCTCCATGTCGATGCCGTCAGGTAAAGTAGATACGTCATAGCTTGTTGACTCATATGACAACTCATCTGGTCCATGCCACCAGAGATTATTGTGTATCAATTCTGTAGGGTTAATGCCCCTTATCGCCAGGTCTGCTGGATTGTGTTTCGACGGAATATGACGCCAATTGCTGGATGGTATGATGTCGATAATTTGCGCTGTTCTGTTTGCCACGAAAGTTTTCCAACGACGAGGATGGTATGCGAGCCAAACAAGTGCAATGGACGAATCAGTCCAACCGAAAACCTTGATTTGGTGTAGACTGAGAGAATCCTTCAATTTGGTAAACAAGCTTGATAAAGAGTACTGCCGCGCAAAGCTCAAGCCGCGGTAGCATGATCTGCTTAACTGGAGCAACCGTAGTTTTGGCTACCAACAAATATGAAGAAACCTCTCCATTGCCGTGTGGAATACGTTACTAAACCGCTGCTGCGTATGCTGATTCAGATGCGCCTGAAAAGCCACGGAGCTCCACATATTTCTCATCTGTGAATTTCACCCATCTTGGAATACAAATAATTGAAGCGTTGTTGATATTTTGCCAAAATTCAGGCCATTGAATGTTGAATTCGTCAGATAGTTCAGCATCCCATTCAATACGTTTACGTTTTGTTATTAGTTGTGCCCGAGGGTTTTGGTTGTGTTTGTGGCATCGATAACTGTACTTAAAGATGCTTCTCGATCTTCCTCAAGAATGCTGCTAAGAAACTGCGATGAATTCGATAACCATTTTCGCAAATGGAATCCTGCTATGGACAAAATGCTGCAAAGATCATCTTTAAGTTTTACTACGTCTGGTATGCTAGATGCACAAGCCTGGAAGTCATCTACATAAACATTTTTCTGTATTGAAGCTGCTGCCACAGGATACTTGTCAATGTTGTCGAAAGAAATCTGTCGCAGGGTCCTCACCGCTAGAAAAGGAGCAGCTGAAGTCCCATATGTCACTGTTCGAAGATCATATGCCTTTGGTTGATCATCCTTAGAATCTCTCCACAAAATGCGCTGCAGTGGGCGATCATCAGGATGGACCATCAGTTTTCGGTACATCTTTTCTCTGTCTCCAGCGATGCCAACTTCGTGCTTGCGAAAATTGATGATGATTTCAAAAAGATCGTTTTGAATCCTTGGACCCACCAGTAAAAGGTCGTTTAGCGAAAGCCCATTTGTGGTTCTTCATTAAGCATCAAAAACCACACGTAGCTTTGTTGTCGCGTTTGTTGGCCTGAGAACTGCGTGATGAGGCATAAGGTATGGCCTTTTTTTCAACATCAGTGCTAAGCTCAATGTGACCCAGGTCCAAGTACTCTTTCATGAACTTTCTATACTCTAGCTGAAGGTCTGAGTTGCTGCTTAAACGGCGCTCTGAAGCGTAAAGTCGCCTTAAAGGTGCTGTACGAGATTCTCCCAAAGTGACCTCATTACTTTTGAGTGACAATCTGGCCATGTATCGACCACTCTCGTCACGCTGAACGTGCTGTTGAAAATGCTCTTCTGCTTTCTGCTCTTCTAAAGTTAAATACTTTGTGGGGCCCTGGAGATATTCTACCTCCCAGAATCGTTGTACTACTACTCTAATTCCTTGTTGTATTGAAGTAGAAGCTTTGCCCATAACTATCCACACAAAAATTGTGTTAATCGCTGTTGGTGATCCACATGGATATGTAAGCTTCTCTGGCACCGAGAATGATGTCAATCTTGCCAGGCTTAAATAAAGATGGATCCGCTAATAAAAGATTGTTGAAGAATTGAAGCTTGTCATCGTAGCCTCATATGTAGGTAAGTACTGTGTAACCTTGTGCAAACACAGTCCCTCTGTTATGAGAAGTGTGCTGCTTTGTGATGGCTGAATGTGAATTTGGACTTTGCCCTTAGTGCAGTTGCCGATGCTCGAACCGACACCATATATCAAAGTTTTGTCAAATGTGCGCTTGAGGCGCAACCGCTGAACGCACGCTTCTGATATAAGCGTACCCAGGGATCCAGAGTCGAGTAAGGCTCGACATGGCTGAAATTGATTTGATGCATCGCGAACCATTACAATGGCTGTTGGCAAAAATGTAAAAGATTGAAAGTGCTGGTGTGAATTATTCACGCTGACAGTGTTGTGGATGTGTGTACTCTCCTACTTTTGTTCGCTACCTTGCTTTTTATTATCACTTGCATTTGACATCGGATGAAGTAATGTGTTGTGCTTGATGCAGCACTTCCTGCAAGAATCGCTTCTGCAATTAGCCACTTTGTGATTTGACCGTAAGCAATTGAAGCATAAATTGCTGCGTTGTACTACGTTACGCCGTGCTTCGACGTTCATATCTTTGAACTGATTGCAATTGTATAGAAAATGCTCCTTACTGCAAACTGGACAAGTTTGCACTATTGCAGGCAAATGCGCGGGACTGACCACATCTGTCGTGGTTGCTGACACCCTGGCTGGTACTATGTGTTGAACCCTTTTGCATATTTTCTAATTCGAAAACACGCCTTTCCAAGAAATCCAGAAAATCTTGTAACGCTCATTCGCTTTCTTTGCTCTGTACCAAAGCATGTGTATGTCAATGTCGATCTTTTTCTCCAAAATGAAAAGTAGAATTTAGTCCCAATGCTGAGCAGGTTTGTTGAGAACTTTAAGTGCGTTAATACTCTCATTTGTTGTGTTGTATATGCGCTTTGCTTCTGCTAATGACAAAGACTTCATCGCTGGCTGATCGAACAAATGCTGGAAATACGCCTTTTTCACTATGTCTGAACGGGCGTATTTCTTTTTTAACAATTGCCACGCTATTTGGTCATTTGCATTTGTTGGTTTCAAGTGCTTGATGAGTGAAAGGGCGTCACCCTTTACCTTCGTCTGCAAGTACTCCAGCTTCTCAATGTCTGATATCCTGCTTCGGTGATGTATCAATGTTTCAAAAGGATCGCGAAACCGTATCCAGTCAACGCTCTTCCCATCGAATTCTGGAATCTGTATTTGCGCAAACGTAATTCATGCTGCACGTGCATGTGCTGCACGTCACTTGTATTGACTTCGTTAGCATCTATCGAAGGTGTTGCGAGAAATGCGCTCAACTAGTGCACCCATTGTAGTTTGATGCTCAACGAGAGTTTTCACTGCCGTGGAGATGTCATTGAGTGGATGCTGGCCTTCGACGACTGCGCGATTTTCTGAGTTCTCTTCGCAGTAACGTGTATAAATTGCTTTGATTGCAAAAAACTTATCTTCAATTTCTGCGCGATATGTATCTTCATGCATTTGATGGTCTGCTGATGTTGTGAGCTCGTCGATGTCTTGCTGGACTTTTTCATATTGTCGAAAGAGCTCATCCCCTTTGTCGACACGGACTTTTACTTCTTCAGGATCTGTGTCGCGATTTGCACACGCATTGTATATGCGTGTTAAACTGCCTTTGATCGTTTGCCTATGTAGCTTTAACTTTTCCATCTCGTGAATAATTTACTGATTACTAGAGGTTAAAAACTGCTCTGACAATAGTTATAATGATGAAAGAACGCCAGACGTCCCGTTTTCAGGATGCTGCTGTATGAATCCCTTCTGATGAATTCTAGATGTCTGCCGTTTCACACTGTTGTATGGCGATGATTCGCTGTGAACAGATTGCTAAAAGCCCGCAGGCTGTAGATGATTGTCGCTCCAGGAAGCTGCCTTCACGCAGTCCCGAAAGCTTGTGGTTCACACCGATGTGTGATCATGCAATGGACACTGCCCACGTGCAGAAATCCTCAAACGATGACAAAAATAACACATTGCTATGTTGTGCCAAAGTAACATTCGGTTCGAATGGACCAAAAAATTAAGAATGCTGATCAATTAAACGCTGATGACTTCGAATTATGTGGACCGTATATTTCAATTTTTATAATATTGCATTAACTTCTCCAAATACAAACTGAAAACAATTCAATCCTANGTTTGACATCATAAATATCGCTAGCTTTGTGTGAAAAGTTGCTAAGCCCACTATTTGTGAAACCTCATGATATAGGAAGCAAGCGAAATTAAGGATTAAGGTACTTGTTTTATTTTTTCTCATTTATATTCAATGGAAGGCAAATTTTCTAAGTCCAGAAGAGGCCCCGAAAATCCTATAAGGCCAAAATAATACGAAATCTTTTAATAAAGATCGAATCCTTATGATTCGTATAGAGTTTTGCTTTGCTTTAAACACGCAAAATGTTGTATTCAAAGTTCCTGTAAAATTTGTAAAAATGGACTTAGCAACTTTTTAGTCAGCGATATGTTAAAGGTAAATATGGAAACATATAATCACTTTTATTAAACTTTGAATAGCTTATATTGTATATATTTTTTTTTTAATTACGTAAGCAAGTTTTTGTTTATAAAAGGGCACAGCAGTTTGAATTCATTTAGAACGGGAACATACCTTTTTGTCAAAAGCCTACAAAGCGCTTTCAAATAAAACATTTGCCTATTTGAAACTTTGAGGCGCTTAAAGCAAGTGAAGCAAAGCTGCCATTTGGCTAGCCTTCATACGTTTTAGTATATTCCAAATAACTTTTGACAGTTCTCAAAGCGAGGCAAGCAAAGCAAGCCTGCATTGGGCCAATAGCTTAAAAAACGCATGTGATTTCAAAGTCGAAGAAACCCAAAAGAAACAAACAAGCATATATAGAGCAAGTGAGGTTTGCTTCCAGGCGGCTATCTAAACAGAACAGCAAACTTGTGTACTAAAATTGTAGGTTTTCCGAACATGTCCGAATAGCTATATTTCAGTGCTTTCCCCTTCGTAATTGGAATATTGTGTTATTTTACTATGCATTTATATAAGGCTACGTTCACCAGATTCATTTAAGTGGAAATTAATTTTAATTAGATTTCTTATTTAAATCTGAATAAATTTTTTTTTCAGTTTCAAAAAGATTTTTATTTAAGTGAGTAAAAATATAGCAGCTGATTAAATGTATAATATCTCTGAGTGTGGCTATTCTGATTTCATTTTTATTTAAGTGAAGAGCATAGGTCAGTTAAATTATAATTAGAACGAAATTAGAATCGATTGGTGAAGCCAAATATTCGAAAATTTAAACAATTTGCACTTAAATTAATCTGGTGAAACGCAGCCTAAAAGTATGTCCACATATCAATATTATCTCAACCAAAGCTCGTTTTTTAATCACCCCGTTTGCACAGGCAAATCTCAGATTATTAGCCGTCAAATTTGTTGTGCTTGTTATCCTCACATCTCAAGAAAAAGTTATGTTTCTTCTCTGAGCCACCGTGATCACGTTTTTCTGCTATATTAAGCAATATAAATATATTTTAACTTAACATTTTATTAATAATACCTTTACAAACTTCTTTTCCTTGCTAGCGTCCTTTTTTGTTTACTTTTACATCTGGCATTTCTACTCTTTTCCGCAAAAACAATCGATAAAACTAGGACGGACACCGAAAAGTTATCGGTTAAATCTGAGATCATTTTATAATTACAGATTAACAAGGGAGGAATTTTATATGACTAATCTCTTGCTCTAATTACAGATTAGGGTGTTAAGCTCGAAAATGAGGATAATATACTTATATGTGAACCTAGTATAAGTCTATGAGAACACAAAATGATTTACTGTAATAACACTGTACGAAATTTTCACTTTTTTTCTGGGGACCTGATGAAATCAAGTTTTTCTGAAAGTCTGGATTGTATATAGTTATAGTAGAAAATAAATGTATCTGCTTAACAGGTTGGCGATTTTATGCCCATTTTGTTAATATGAAGTTGGTGGTCGCAGTGCTTCAAAACAGTTAAAAGTGATTCAAATGCAAATATTTATACATACAAAAGACCGTTTTGCGGACTTGGGGTCCGAAGAATTTCAGTTTGCAACTTATTTTAAGCGAAAACGGCCATTAGGGCGCTCTTTACTTTAAAGAAATGGGAGGAACATGCAGGGAACGTGCAAACAAAGTTTCTCAACAACTTTTCTAAACAATGTTTATGTGCACCAAAGTGCACCCAGCAGCCGTGGCGTTTTTGGTAAAAATAAACGCTTTTTGGTAAAAATGAAATTTAATTATTTTAAATGCTGCTCTGCGACCACCAACTTCAAATTGAAAAAACGCTTAAAATCGCCAACCTGAGAAAACTAAGAAATTACTTTTCTATATACAATCCAGACTTTTAGAAAACCTTGGCTTCATCAATTCCCCAGCCGACTGCTGAACAGTGTAATTCAATTTGTTAATAATTATATTACATATTTCCTTGTACTTAATATTTCTGAAAATATATTGTTCTTAAAAAGCCTTAAATGGAAGCAATTTTAACTTTGTGGTACTTTCATCTCATTTTCGGCACAATTTTGGCAGTCCTTTAAGCACAATTTGAAAATTTGAAATTATATCCCTGATCTAAAGCAATGCTGGGCACACCCACACTGTCTCATTTTGTCGTGGTATTAGTGCGTCGCGATCTGTTATGGTTGCCACATTTTTATAAATGTACTAAAAGTGGTATTTTCCGTGCATAGGTCTTTTGGCCTATTTTGAAATAATTAATCTTGGAAGTTTTTAGTAACTAATACTATTAGTTCATAGAAAATTTGCATACGAAAAATTTAGTACTTTTAAATTTAAAAAAAATTTAAATTAGTAACTCATTTGTTTAGTACCTGGGCACCGTTTTATTAGAATCAATTCTTTGAAATGCTGGCCGGCCAGATCGTTACGGTGTTTAGATTTTATTATTTTAATATAAACTAGTGAACCCGCATGGCGCCAAAACGCCAACATTTAATTAAATTTTTTAAACAGGTGAAACCATATTGCAAAACCTCTAAAAATATTCCTAATTATTAATCTAACCATTTCTGAGTGATGAGAGGTCTCACATGGTGTCGGTTTTCATGTAACTTCAAAAAATAAAACCTGTGCACATCTATGTAGAATCCCAGTTCTTTAATTTGACTTCTCATTTTGGAAATTCGAAATAACGTTGCAGATGTAATGACCTTCAAGAAAAAAAAAAGAAATAGATGGCAATTCTAATTAAAAATATTATCAGCCTACAGTTTTCCTAAAACTGTTTCGTTTGACACTAATATATCGATAATTCATTTATGTATCTTTCGTATAAGTAAACCAAATTCGACTTTTCAAAGAGGTGGCAACCTCTTTAAAGGTATTTTCAAACTATAATCTTTCGCTTGGCATTGTCACACGTATTTCAATTAACTGATGAATTGAGTTGAATTTAGTATTTTTAAGCACATGTCAACTCTCGTAAATAAAGTTTAGAAATAAACTATTTTCAAACCCATTTCGATTGATACCCATCTTTTGACAATCCATTTAACTTATTAAGTAATTTAAGCTTAATTTTTTCAACAAAAAAACCAAATGTTCAATTTAAAGATTTCTTAACACTTGTTCTTTTAATAACCATATTTTAAAACTTCGGGTAACTTATGTATAATTAAACGAAATACCACTTTCAAAACAGCCGGCAACCCTCTTAAAAATTATTTTCAAACTAAAATTACCTTAAATATTTTTCGCCTGACATTGTTATAAATATTTCAAGTAACTGATGAATTAAGTGGAAATTCATTTTTTAAACACGTGGCAACCCTCCTAAATATGTTCTTAAATAAAGGATTTTAAACCCATTTCCATTGATGACCATCGGTTAGTAATTCATTTATCTTATTAAATAATTTTAGTTCAGCCCTTTAAGGTGGCCAACCCTCAAGCACATCAAAAATGTTCTAAATTGTCAAACTAAGTATTTCTTGAAGCTCTTTCATTTGACATCCATCGTTAATATTTCATATAACTTGGGTATAAAATAGTTCAATTATACTTCTCAAATAGGGGGCAAACCTGTTCAGAATATTTCCAAATTAAAATTTAATTACATTTTTTTTAACATGTGGCAACCCTTTGTAGTTAAGTTATAAAGCCTTTTCAAAACCATTTCGATTGATTTTGATTGAATTTGAGCTTAATTTCTTAACAGGTGGCAACTTTTTTCGAAAAAGTAAAACCTTAAATCATCACCCTAAGCCCTTTAATTTGGTACCTCACTTTTGAAAATCGAACGGACGGTGCGGATCTGAGGGCATTGAGTAGTAAATAACTCGAGTTTAATTATTTAACAGGTGGCAACTTTTTTCGAAAAAGTAAAACCTTAAATCATCACCCTAAGCCCTTTAATTTGGTACCTCACTTTTGAAAATCGAACGGACGGTGCGGATCTGAGGGCATTGAGTAGTAAATAACTCGAGTTTAATTATTTAACAGGTGGCAACTCCTTGCGAAAAAATAAAACCAGTTTGCACATCTATAGGCTAAGCGCTTTAATTTCGCATCCCATTTTTGAAAATCGAGCGAACAGTGCAGAAATTTTATGCTGCACAAACAATGCCTTTGCGTATTGTATATATAGATTATATATATAGATACCTACTTTAATTACCCCAATGCCTTAATTCAAATTGAATGTGATTGTTTAAACAGGTGGCAACCCTCCTACACGCAGTTAAGAAATTAAGTATTTACAAAACTACTGCGATTGGTACCCAAATGGAAAATATTGATTTAACTATTTAAATAATTTGAATTTAATTTTTAAACAGGTGGCAACCCTCCTACACGCAGTTAAGAAATTAAGTATTTACAAAACTACTGCGATTGGTACCCAAATGGAAAATATTGATTTAACTATTTAAATAATTTGAATTTAATTTTTAAACAGGTGGCAACCCTCTTCAAACACTTTAAAAATATTCTAAACGTTGAAACTAAAGATCCCTTACGATTCATTCGGTTGACGTCCATATTTTTATACTTCATATAAATTAGACTTTTCAAACAGGTGGTAACCCTCTTCAAAATGTTTACAAACTACTAAGTACTTAAACTTTATCGTCTGGCAGCCATACATATTTCTACTACCTAATTCCCTTAATTCAGATTGAATTTGATTTTTTAACAGGTGGCAAACCTCATAAAGTTAAGTTAAGAAACAAAGATTTTTATTTCGATTTATGACCATTTTGTAATAATTGGTTTAGCTTTTTAAATAATTTGAACTTAATTTTTTAAAAGGTGGCATCTCTTTTCGAAAATGTTACACCTTATTGCACACCTACATCCAGAGCCCTTTAATTTGGCACCTCACTTTTGAAAATCGAACGAACGGTGTGGATCTGATGGCATTGATTATTAAATTATTTTAATGCAATTTTTTATCAGGTGGCAACGCTTTTCGAAAAAGTAAAGCCTTAATGCACATCTACAGGTCAAGCGCTTTAATTTGACCACCCCATTTTTGAAAATCGAACAAACGGTCCAGATCTTTTATTCGGAACAAAAAATGCCTTCGCGTATTATTTTCAACGTAATTTTTTAAAAGGTGACAACTCTTTTCGAAAACGTTAAACCTTATTGCACACCTAAAGTCAGAGTCCTTTGATTTGAGACCTCACTTTTGAAAATCGAACTAACGGTGTGGATCTAATAGCAGTGATTATTAAATTATTTGAATGCACACCTACATCCAGAACGGTGCAGATCTTTTATGCTGCACAAAAAATGCCTTCGCGTATTATATCATTCCATCTCAAATNGCCGGGGGAAAGTGAATTTAAGTTTGCGATAAAACTCACAGGGATTGTTCCTTGAACAATTTAAGGAGACACGTATTTTTTCTTTTTGCTCAGAAATGCGAATTTTTCGAATAATGAATTTTTTCTTTTTGAGTACGAACGCTTCTTTTTTCCTCTCTTAATAGCAACTTTTGATGAAATCGTTTATAACTGCCACAAACAAGCAAGGATTTTAACGATTTTTTTTTAAATTGCAGATATTGATCTACTGAATCGATCTAGTGAACTAAACATCAGTAATTGTTTATTAATAATTAATTATTGTTTATAAACAAAAAAATTTTTTTTTTTCAAATTGCCACATTTTTTTTTTCTCTCAAACTTTTTTGTCTATTAGGGAATAGTATAAACTATTTTCAGTACGAGTAGCAATATGCTAAAATTCGTCACTTTCGAGTTATAATTTTTTTTCTGAAAATGCACTTATATGATGCTAGCAGATTTTCGTGCCAGTTGAGGGCACAAAAATTGTTGCCCATTATGAAAAAATTTCCTTGCTGAAAATTCCTTGCTGAAAATTTTTTAAGGCTGCCCGATCAGAGCCAAAAGTTTTTTCCCAATTGGGCTCTAATTTTGGCCCAATTGGGGCCCAATTAGCGATTTGCCCAATCTACCGCGGATTTCCCCAACCAGTGCTCACAATTTGCTCAAAGTGAACATGCATACGCAATTAAAACGTTTTTATCGATAAAATCACACATCAAAAGTCCCTACGAAAAAAAAAATTTTTTAATTTTTTTCTTAAAAAATTTTCCACATACAAATTTTTTGATAAAAACAAATATTTTTAGAAAATATGCCATCTCAAAAAAAATGGAAAAAATCACAATGGTAGCTGTGAGTATTGCGCAATATTTAAGTATAATGTTATGGGTGCATTCTACAATAATTTGAGTTATGAATTTTTTTTTACACCGAAGTTGAGTAAAATGAGTACATTACAATTTAAAAAAAATATTAAAGTTGTGCCCTTTTTTTATAAAAATCATGAAACTTATTATAAAATAAGTGAACGTTGGTCAGCAAATAGTCCATTTTATATTTTTTTAAATTCACACGGCATGAAAAATACAGTTTGCTTATATATTGCTTACGTAGGAATAACAGCATAATGGACATTGTCGCTTGTTGAAGGGTCTTTGAACCATAAACTGTAGTTCATATATAGAGTCGCAATAATATTACACAAATGTGGCAAGCCTGTGCTAAAATTACGAAGAAAAACAATCATCAACCGAGCGTGACTTTACCTTAGTGAAATCTGCAAGCTAGAGTTGAAAACTGTCGCCACTATCGATAGTTTTTGACAACTATCGATGTCGGTATTAGCGAATCTTCTCTTTTTACATCTCTTAACAATACCTTAATTTTGCTTTTATCCAAGAAAATTCACAATACAGTCGGCAAAAAAAAAATTAGTTATTGGAATTTTTAGCAACTATAAGCTTATACTGAGTTATAGTAAAATTTAATAATCTATAAAACCGCTTACACAAAATTTTTATAGAAACTCGAATTAAAAACGCTTGAAATTTTAATGATTTTGTGGTTTTTTATGTTTTGTACAACTTTTATAAAAAATTAGTAAACACTAAACAAACAAATAAATTGTCAAAACTGCTAAAAATGTTGTGGTGCTATTATTTTGACCAGTACTTTATTCGTTTTCTTATAATATGGTAAAATGTTAATAATTTCCTTTGTCCGGATTTTGATATGCGTCTCCGTATAATTTGATCTCAGTTGAACTTTTATAAGTATGAGTTGTCAATTTAAACGTATATCTTTTGTTTTGTTTTGTAGTATTAGAAATGTATTATTATAGCCAATTTCACTTCTTTGCACTTAATACAATTGCCGTTCGGAGTCGCCGTAAAACTGTAGGTCCCTCCTCTATTATTATTATTATACAAATGTGAAAGCATTTAATAAAAATTCAATTATATTTACATTGAAATTATTTCTTGTATATACGAGCTCTCATTGGATATCACCCACAGCATTGCCATATGTCAAGATTTATTTTGAAAACGAAGATTTTTTGGGCTGTTTTTTATGAAAAATCTTCAAAAGAAGATTTTTTAAAAAGCAAAATTTTACACTGAAAATATCTCAAAATGAAAATTTTTGTGTATGATGTAATATTTTTAATGTTTAAGTTAAAATTTTTAACTTATTTATATTATCCTTGCTACATCATTGTAAGCAGCAAATTAAGAAAAATGAAATACGAAATCCCCTACAATATTATCTGCCTTGTTCTCTCGCACAGTAAAACATATACTCTAGTGCAGAGCTAAAGAGTGGAGGAAAAGAACAAACGGCTTTTTGTATCCCCTCTAGTTTAAAGGACAACAATGGAAAATTTCAAGTAAACTGCCATTTAAGAAACATTTGCTGATGGATAAATGTGTAACGAGAAAAAAGGAGGCGGTGAGATTTATAAAACAACGTCCATGAAAAAATATTAATAAGAAATCGAATTAAAAAGCTCAAAATTGTTATGGAACTTTGTCGAATTTTCTTAACTTTTTTACAAAGATTGAAGTTTGGACTTATGGTTTTTGATAGATAACGAGCTATTCTTTCATAAAAAAACAAGTAATTTTTAAACAAAAATCACAAGCGACTTCAATTCTCATATAAAAATTGATCGTAAATTTCTTCATGATCCAATGACCGTATCTAAACCAAATTAGTATGGGACCACCCTTGAGGTACCACCTTTCCGAAAAAAAGGAATTATCGAAATCAGTTCAAGTAGTCCAAAGTTATGAGGTAACATATATACATAAAAAAAATTTTCGCACGAATTGATAAACTCCTCCTTTTTTGAAGTCGGTCAAAACTTGCAAAATGTCGCGTCGCAATTTATATTTTCGCCAGTGTATATATACATATGTTAACTGTGCTATAAGATGTGTGATGATACGAGGCAATATTCATTTTAAGTTTAAGTTGTTATAAAAAGGACTTTATAACTGGAAATTGGTGACTTTTTCAACCAACGTAATAAGGGCTATTTACAGCCGTAAAGACAATATCGAATTTTGTTTCTTTTAGGTATTTTTAAATGAAGATTTTTTGGGATCGAAAAAAATTTTTTCTAGCTTTAAAATCTTACTTTGAAGAGTTTTTTGAAAAAAATTCAGTTTTTAGGGGACCTTCTCTGGCAGCACTGATCACCCATTGAAACTTTGAAAAAGTGCAAAAACAGTTCGCATCTCTGGCAATTTCATGGTTTGTACAAAATATGTGTCCACTCACCACCAGACAAATGGTAGGGGTCAGTGATCGGGAAGGGTTCAAACTACCGGGGAAAGTTATATCGGTAAAAAAGAAGTTACACGTGTCCCGGCGTTTCGCTGGGACAATTCCTTTAATCTGTTCATATAACGTTTTTCCATATAATCACCAGATTTAAAAAAATTTAATATTTTAGGCAAAAAATATTTTTTTTCTTCATACATTTATTTTTACCGGCAAAACTGTTGATTATATAGAATTTTTTCTTGCATTTCGGAAACAAATACTCAAACATATTACAATTTAATTTCCTATGCGCATATAAATGCAAATGTTAATTCTTTAAGTTACAAAACTGCTTAGCACACACTTTACATACAAACATTTCCAAAATGTTTATAGAACTATGAACTTATAAAAATACCACTAACTGCTTTTATAAATATATATTTATTACGCCAATTTTCCACCGAAGAACACCAACAATTAAAAATTTGCTCACACCAAACCGACTGATACGACGTTTTCACACAAATAAACGTTCACTGCTATTTCATGGGAAAAACGATTATAAGTGCGTAAAATCAAACATCATGGGTGTATGGACACCGAAATAATTTAAACATGAATTTACTCCTATTGTGGTCTTAATTTTATACAGTGAATATCGACGTATACTCTGGGTAGCGACCAAACCCCAGTTTGGGAGCGAGCTAAAGTGAGAAGGCGTAGAACTTCGCGTCACGTTAAAACCTTCCAAATGGAAAAGGAAAATATGCCAAAAGACCACGATTTGAGGGTTTGGTTTGCACCTAGAGTATCCGTACTCTTATTGGGTAAGGTACCTCTACCCGGCTGGCTGATGTCCTCGGGAAGACAAAGACTGACAATACTGCCATCCAAGGAATACGAATTACGGTGGAAGGTGAGTTAAGCGTGGAGCCTTGCGACGTCTTCTACAGTTGCCACGTAAAGGAGCGAAAATTCGGGGTTGGATTTGGGTGGAAGAGAGACTCCGTCGCCGAGTACTGGCGTTTACCCTAGTGGTATAGCCACAATCCGCATCAAAGCGAAATTCTTCAACATCTCGCTCATCTGTACTCATGCTCAAGGATCTTTTCTATGAGCGCTTGCTGCGTACATATGAGGGCTGCGATTTTTATATCGTAAAGGAGCGATATAAAAATCCCGATACATGGTATTATGTGGTACTAGGTTCCAGCATTAGAAGATCCATCAAGCTACATAGCTGTTTCCAGATCTAAAAACGAGAAACTAGATCGAACATGTTTTGATAGACGGAAGACGTACACACGTACAACGTACTCCATGAGCCAAACATCATTGTGTACAAATACAAGTGAGATATCTTAGCAATAGACGTCATCCTGGGCCACAGCTGCGATCATCTGTTTTTTATAGTTGCTTATTTTGGTCTAAACTGCTCTTTTTTGACCTGAGTTGCATTAAATAGTCTCTTAAAACTTGGTAGTATTTGTTGTTCAAATGGTAACATATATGCCCAAAAACTTGAAAAGTATTAGATGATTGCTTTTTAAAAATGCTATTTATAAAATTTCGTTTTGATTGCGACATTAGAAATATTCAGATTATAAAAGTTTTTCACATATGTTTTAAGATTTTAAAGCTTTTAAAAAGTACGGTAGAATGCAACAATGTGCTTGAATTTGTTTGCATCTTCGTCAGCTTATTCGTTTGCAGACTAGAAAAATGGCGAACAGCCATCAAAATACTGATTCAAAATGCACATCTTTCACTGGACACACAAATGGGTGCGCGCAGCGAAATTCAGCCCTAATGGTAAGTTAATTTCATCGTGCGGCCAAGAAAAATTAAGAATTTGCGATACATTTTCAGGCGAATGTGTGCGAACGTTCGCCGTGGGAAGAGGTATGGGACGACAGCTGGCATGGCATCCAGACGGTAATCTGGTGGCTTTAGCATTAAGTTATAACCGCGTTAAGATATTTGGCATAGCTGAAGGCGAGCTAATACAGTGCATTCGTCGCCGAAGAATGATGTTGCATTTCACCCAAGTGGAAATTTCTTGGTGACTGGCGGCGATGACGATACAATAAGATTGCTTGATTTATTAGAAGGTCG
>NW_016158153.1:94323-95982 GCF_001687245.7 Rhagoletis zephyria
TTTTTACTCTTCTTTCTCTACATTTTTAGTACACTTCTAAGCAAGTTAGGATTTTCTGCTTTTCACCACGTGAAAAAGCATCTCATCTTCCATCCGAATCAACCAAAAAGTGAAAATTGATTTTTTGACACCTAAGCCCCCTTTCCGTAGACCAGGTCACATATATCAATAACAAGAATCCCTCCGCTTATGTGCTTAAATTTTGTGTAATAAAATACAAACAATTATACCGCAAAACATATTCAAGTGGAAACTTGCAAATATTTCCAGCAATACCCCTTCTGTTTGTATAACAAACAGCGAGCAGGATTCATAAACAAGTAAGCCACAAAGCAAAATAATAACTAATAAGAATTGGCGGCAAAATAACGAATAGCGTATGTGCACATAAGCACAACAATACATACGACATAACATTATTCCCCAATTGCCATTTCTTTACCTAATATAATACAGGCTTAATATTGGTGGTCAATATACATATGTACATACTCCCGTTCTTTGAACCCAAAAATAATTTTGAAAACAAAACATACTCACCTATTTATTTATATACAAACGGGCATACATCATATACAAAGCAACGAAAACGAAATTATAAATTAGTTGCGTTTTTTTACTCATTTCCAGTAAAAGTTTTTACGAATGTTCATGTTTTGGCATTTTCGTACGCAAAAACTTGCAAAGTAGGGGAAATTGAGAGAGCGAAAAATGACAGCTGAAGTTGCAAGTTTTTACTGGATTTTACTGGATAAATTTTTACTTGTAAGAATTTGCCAGTACGAAAAACAGCTGATCGCATGTTGCTGGATGAAATTTAAACTAATAAGGAAACTGTTTGTGGCTTTTTATTGTGGTAATTCACAAAATAAACATATTTAAATATAAAATATATTGTTTTATTAGGAATATGCTGCGAATAAACAACCAATTAATCAGCTGTTCATGAAACTTGCAAATTATTACTGGAAAAGCGTTCACGTACTTTTTTGTAAGTTTTTTCTATGAGAGCGAATTCTTAGAAATTAAGTTACTGAAGAGTTGCTGGCAAGTTACTGGATAATTTGTAAAAAAACACAACTATTATCTCCTTCTCCCGTCCTTCGCTAGTAAACATACTTACACACACATATGTTAATATATGGTAGCATTGTGTGCTAACATTAATATACTCACATACATACCTACTAACCCAGTAGTGAAGGAAAAATTAGTAAAGGAAAAATATTAAGAAGCTCGGAAAAATAAAATCCCTCAAGTTAAAGATTTAAATTGCGATAATTTAATGAGCAATTTTTAATTTAAAAAAAAAATACCAACCCATCGAAATTATTAAAATTTATATTACGAAAAAAATAATAATACATACGCCCGTAAATAATAAAACTCGAAAGAGAGTATTGCGGATACATTGTGAAAAGAAAAGTAAGTCAAAATCCGATCGACTAAACGTGCACTCATATTATTCCATCATTCGCGGGTATTAAAATACATAGGAAAACAAAAACAATTTTATAAATTCTGGAGTTCACATTTAAATGCAAACGAACAAGTCTCCCATCAAAGAACCGAAAACACCTCAATTGCTAGATATACCGAAAATGGTTGACGAAGATAAGCATCAAAGCACCCCTGCAGAAGCTACACGCTCAAAACAGG